>NC_142469.1:55423416-55723833 GCF_049115385.1 Moschus berezovskii
CTTCTCCAGTGGACCACATTTTGTCAGAACTCTCCACCATGACCCATCCGTCTTGGGTGGCCCTACATGGCATGGCTCATAGTTTCATTGAGTTAGGCCAGGCTGTGGTCCATGTGATCAGTTTGGTTAGTTTCCAGTGACTGTGGTTTTCAGTCTATCTGCCTCCAGTGGAGAAGGATAAGAGGCATATGGAGGCTTCCTGATGGGAGAGACTGACTGAGTGGGAAATTGAGTCTCGTTCTGATGGGCAGGGCCATGTTCAGTAAATCTTTAATCTAATTTTCTGTTGATGGGTGGGGCTGTGTTCCCTCCCTGTTATTTACCTGGGGCCTAACTATGGTGGAGGTGTAATGAAAATAATGGGGGACCTCCTTCAAAAGGTCCCATGCATGCACTGATACACTCTGTGCCCCCAGCCCTGCAACAGGCCACTGCCAACCCACACCTCTGCCGGAGGCTCCTGGACACTTACGGGGAAGTCTGGGTCAGTCTCTTGTGGGGTCACTACTTCTTTCTCCCGGGTCCTGATACACACAAGGTTCTGTTTGTGCCCACCAAGAGTTTGTTTCACAGTCCTTTTTAAGTTCTGGCAGCTCTATGGTGGGGTTAATGGAAACCTCCTCCAAGAGGGCTTATGCCATACCCAGGTCTGCTGCCCAGAGCCCCTGTTCCGGTGGCACTCCACTGCTGACCTGTACCTCCACAGGAGACACTCAGGACATAGTTCTGTCTTAGTCTCTGTGGGGTCTCTGCGTCCTGGTGCAGACAAGGTTTGTTTGAGCCCTCTGAGTGTTTCTGGCAGGAATGGGGTTTGATTCTAAATGCGATTTCGCCCCTCCTACCGTCTTGCTGGGGCTTCTCCTTTGTTCTTGGACGTGGGGTATCTCCCCACAGTTGCTCAAGCACTGCGCAGCCGCCGTTTCTGCACCTACCGTCTTACTAGGACTTGTCTGCCCTTGGACATGGGTTATCTCTTATGTGTATTTACTACAATTAAAAATAATTTTAAAAAGAAAAAGAACCGTTACAGAAGCCCTGGAAGTGGGAAAAAATGCTGCTATAAACATTCATGTATCGGTTTTTAAATGAATATAATTTTCATTTATCTGGAAAAAGTGTCCAGTTTTGCATATAGCAGTTGCACATTTAAGCTTTTTAGAAACTTCTAAGCTCTTTTCCAGAGGGGCTATATCATTTTACATTCCTATCAGCATTGCATGAGTGAGCCAGTTTTCCTTCATCTGTGTATTGTCATTTGGTATTCTCAACTATTTTTTTATTTTAGCCAATCTAATAGGTATGTGGTAATATTTCTTAGTTTTTTAAATTTTCCATCATGTTTTGTCATCTCTTTATCTACTGGGTGAAATATCTCTTCATGTCTTTTACACATTTTAGTGTTTTATTGTTGAGTTTGGGAGTTCTGGATTTTGCTTGATTTTGAGTTCCTTACCTGTGGCCAGTGCTGTGAGCTACTAAATACTGACTTGCGTTCATATTTTGGCATTTATTGAGCTCTTTCTTTCTGAGGATAATTTTCTTCATTTTGCCTATGTCCTCAGTTCCTTTCTCTCTCTCCCTCCCCACTCTCTCTCTCTCTTTTTTTTCACGTAGTCTCTTAAACCTCTCTGTACCCTACTCTCTGTACCCACAGGCTCACAGCAACTGCTGTTGGACTTTCCTTTTTTTACTTATAAGTAATTTGAAATTTGGTGTCTTCCTTGCCTCCTAGTAATGTTGATAGCATAGGTCATGTGAGGTTTAATTTGTGCTCCTTGAAAACCTTATGGTTTCTTGGGGGAGGATGTGTGAAGAGATGCAAATTCAAATGGATGCTATTATCCTTCCTACTCAGAAGCCTCTAGAATGGAATGATTTATTGACCAAAAGTCCTCATAATACCTATAAAATTTGTGTTATGAGATACTTGGGGGGAAATTAACATTAGAGCAAAATTATGACTGACATAATAGCCTTCATCTTATAACCATGAAAATAAAAATTATTGGACCTGTATGATAGTTCTAATTATCTACTTTAAATAAGTGCAACAGTAACAGGCATAGGGATCATGTGTTTCAACACTAGAAAGGATACCAAATAATTGTTTTATCATAAAGAATATTAGAGCTGGAAGAAAAGTTCAAGGACTACCCTAACCTAATATGTCATTCTATAGCTGAGGCTAAGAAAGATAAATTTTCCTTAGGTTACCCTGGTGGGCTACGGTCCGTAGGGTTGCAAAGAGTCGGATACAACTGAAGCGACTCAGCACGCATTCACACCCTGAGAGTTACTATCAAGAATGGATCTGGAACCAAGTCTCCTGGCTCCCTGTCTCTAGGGCCTCTTCCATTAAATGGCCCCAACCCTGGTTCAACTTTTCCTGTTGGGACACAAGAAATTAAATCAGTTGCCTGTGACTGTCCATGTGGTTAAGTAGCAAATGTAGATGCCAGGGAGACCAGGAGTCTTCGTCTATTGCACTCATTCACAGGCCATGTATGTTGCCTGGCTGCCTGGCTCCCTTTCTGCCTTCTCTCTTTCCTCAAACATGTCATGAACAATTAACTACTTCAGATCAAATTACAGGGTTGTAGTGTTCACGAAGTATGATCTGTTTTAAAGGGCGGACATGGCTCACAGTTTTTTGTTTTGGGGGGCTTTTTTTTTTTGTCCCATGAGGGTTCTTAACTTCCCACCAGGAATCAAACTGGTGCCCCCTGCAGTGGCAATGAGGAGTCTTAACCACTGAACACCAGGGAAGTTCATGGCTCCCAGTTTTGATGGTGCACTCAGGTTCAAGTTTATAGACCTTCTCTTGTAAAACAGAGCTTTATGGCTTGGCTTTTCCTCCATACCTCTAAAGCAGTGGGAGGGCTCAGTCTAACTGAACCACCCAGCTCCCACCTGCTTGAAGGTCTGTGCCCGCGCTGCTGTGGTTTCCTGATTATCGACAAGAGCCTTCTCTGTCAAATTCTTCTTCAGGTGCTCTTGAAATGTGTACCTCACGTACGCCAGGGTTGCCTCGTGTTGAATTTTCTTTGTCAGCAAAGGGCAGAATGTTCTTCTCTGCTGCGCCAACAGCACTTTCCCATACACTCAGGGAAGGCTTTTCCTCCTCTCAGCAGGGCTCAAAAGTCTTGACTGGAGCACTTCAGAAATAGGCCTGGTTTATACTTTTATAAAAACAAGAAGAGTCTGGGCAATTCCTAGTGTGGAATAGTACCGATGATCTTGAATTTTTCCTAGCAAGCATGTGGATGGTGCTACCAGAGGACAAATGGATAGCACGCTGGTCCCCACTCAGTCAGGAGAGAGGGTGGCAGCCCCCACTTGGTGAAATGAGAGGCTGGTGTTCAGGGGGAGAAAAGGCAGATGGCAGGTGGGGGCATGAGTAGGAGAAATGGAGCTCGGGGTGCCGTGATATGTCCACCCTACAGGCCTGCAGGAAAGAAGTTCAATTTTCTGTTTTTTTGTTTTGATGGAATGTGGCGATAGTCCATATGTACATTCAGAAAATAATTAACATTAGAAATAGCCGGGAAAAATCTTGACCCTGGAATCACCTGGAACTCTGTCCTGAGTATGCTGTATTTATCAGTGTGCTATGGAGTTGCCCCGGAGGAACCTCTGTACCTCGTCTCCCTGGTGGAGCTGCCTGTTTGCACAGAGTTGGGGAGGGCTGGGATTCTTTCTTCTGTTCACGGTGGGCCTAGGAGGAAAGGGAGAGTTTGCCTTGTTCTGATAAGCCCTCATCAGGGATCACATTTGCTCAACCAGCATGTGATGTGAAGAGCAATAGAGCCTGGGAATTTCTCCTGTCCCTGTGCCTCCCCTACCCCTACTCCCTGCTCAACCTCCTTCCCCCCTCACCCACGCCCCACCACACATACCCATCCCTCCTTCTTCTTGGGGGTGAGAAAGAAAATGCAAACTGGACTTGTATTTTGGTTCCTGAACCTATAAAGCAGTTCCAGCCACTTTTCGGGAAATCTCTCTAACATTGAATCCTTTCTTTCTCCTCTCTTCCTTACCATGGAAGAATAAAACCAGACTTTGAAACCACATAGACTGTGGGATGACTGTGGCATCTTATTAAAACTCAGTGATGCAGTGTCCTCATCTATAAAATGGAGCTATGTTACTGTCCAGCTGGTTGTAAGCATTCATTTATATATCGTGAGTGGTTAGGGTTAGCATATTGCTGGGCACACAGTAAGTTCCCAATAAATAACATCTATTATTATAGCTGGTAATCTCTCTATGGTACTGAGAATTGTGTTTAGCATTAGGTGACCAAAAACCGGTAGAAATGATTATATTACTGATTTTAATGGCTCTTGAGGAACCTCACCTCCTGGGGAGGTCCTCTGGCCTTTTACGTTTTCTTTAAAGCACCTGACCAAATACTGTGGCAACATGGGAGCAGTGTGCTTCTGCAGAGTTGTAGCCTTGCCTGCAGCTATGTTATCCTGAGGAGCCTGTGCGTATTTGAAGTTTCACTTTAGAAAGCAAGAAACACATCCTAGTGGACAGGCTAACTAATATGGGACAAGACTTTCCCAAAGTCACATTGAGACTGAATTAGTTTAAGCATATTAACTACCTTGCCCTGTATCCAGCATGACTCTCAGAGAGTTACCAGTCCGGTGTGAAGCGTTAAACCTTGCTTCTGTTTTGTTTTTTATGTAAGAAAAAAAATGTGAAAAGCCAACAGGAGTAAAATATGGTGCTATCAGGACTTCCTCTGGTGGTCCCAGTAGCTAAAACTCTGTCTGCCACAACTCAACATGGGGGCACAGGCAATTAAATAAATATTTTTTTAAAATATGGTGCTCTCTTGGACTCTTTTTTTGACTACCATTTGTGTAGCAATGGAGAACTTGGGTTTGAATTCTGGCTCTACCAGCTGCTAACCCTGTCGTCTTGGGCAAGTCATTTCCCCTCCTAGGGCTTTAGCTTACCTACCCATTTAATGGGTTACTAGTCTCCACTGGGCTTCCCTGGTGGCTCAGAGGTTAAAGCGTCTGCCTCCAATGCGGGAGACCCGGGTTCGATCCCTGGGTCGGGAAGATCCCCTGGAGAAGGAAACGGTAACCCACTCCAGTGTTCTTGCCTGGAGAATCCCATGGACGGAGAAGCCTGGTAGGCTACAGTCCACGGGGGTCGCAAAGAGTCGGACACAACTGAGCGACGGAACGGAACGGAACATCTCCACTTGGGATCCCCTGGTGACTCAGCTGTAAAGAATCCATCTGGCAATACAGGAAGTGTGGGTTCCATCTCTGGGTCAGGGAGATTCCCTGGAGAAGGAAATGGCAAACCACTCTGGTGCTCTTGCCTGGAGAATCCCATGGATAGAGGAACCTGGCGGGCTACAGTCCAGGGGTCCCAAAAGAGTTGTACCCAACTTAGCAACTAAACAACAACAAATATTTTCACTGACGGGCTTCTAAGAATTATGTCGAGTAATTCACGGGAAGTGCGTCCAGCAGTGCCTGGCATTTATTTCAGTCCGTGTTTGTTATTAGATTTATCTCCTTCTTCCAGTGGCCTAAAGGATTTTCTTCGCGGTACCATGACTGACTTGGGTGATCCAAGTCAGGGAAGCCCAGCCTGGCGCTAGAGCCCAATATGACCTTAAGGATGCTTTCAGACCTTGGGGCCTTTTTGGTTTTTTTAAATGAAATGTTCTTTTCTCGTCCTCTCGGTTTCAGTACTCCGGATTTCCCACGGAAAGATCGGAATCAGATCACGAAAGCCAGTGGGGCGGCAGTCCCCTGACGGACGCGGCCTCCCCGCAGCTCCTGGACCCCGCGGACCGGCCGGGCTCCCAGCACGACGCGTCGTGCGCCTACAGGCAGTTCTCGGACCGCGGCTCCCTCTGCTACGGCTTCGCGCTCGACCACTCCAGGCTGGTGGAGGAGAGGCATTTCCACACCCAGGCCTGCGAGGGCGGCCGGTGTGAGGCAGGCAGGTACTTCCTGGGAGCGCCGCAGGCGGGGAGGGAGCCCTGGTGGGGCTCTCGCGCAGCCTTGCCCCTGACCAAGGCCTCCCCGGAGAGCAGAGAAGCCTATGAGAGCAGCATGCCTCACATCGCTTCGGTGCACAGGATCCACGGTAAGGGCGAGCTCCAGACTCCTGACGCGCAGCCTGGCACCTCTGGGCAGGGTTTTCTTAGTTTAGGTTGGACCCTGGAGTGAACCCCATCCAGTGAGTTTTCTCCTTGGAATTTACATCAGAAACTCCAACCAATGGGATCTTAAGAGCCAAATTCGCTCTTTTGAAGAGTATTGATTTTGCTGATGTTTGCTTAATCCATTTATTTTGGACAGGCCCGTAAACATGATTCCCATTTTAACATTAAAATAAAGTAAAGAAATTAAGTTAAAATGAATTAAGTCTATTCCTACTAATGTGCAGTATGCATGCATTTAAATTTTTTCTGTTTTACTTTATTCTCAGGCTTCAGATGTGGACAGGGAGTAGCTTGGGGCTCCTTTAGCAGGTTTTCTCAATGAGGACACTGTTGGTGGTGTTGGGGGTGTTGGGGAGGCCTGCCTTTGTCTTATGGCCTATCACTTACTGTCACAGGTGTCTTAACCTCCCTGGTCCTCTAGGCATTAAATGCTAGTAACTGCTCCCTTCATCCATTACAACAACCCACAGTATCCTCTGTGAGTTGAGGATGGAGTGAAATGTGGAACCCATGGGGATTTTCACCTTGGGATTGTTTCATGGCTTTGTGAACACATAGAAATGGGTGCTGCAATTAAAACTTTTAGTGTTATTAATGCTCTTCTATGTCCATTTCACGGAGAAGGCAATGGCAAGCCACTCCAGTACTCTTGCCTAGAAAATCCCATGGATGGAGGAGTCTGGTGGGCTGCAGTTCAAGGGGTCGCTAAGGGTTGGACACGACTGAGCGACTTCACTTTCACTTTTCACTTTCACACATTGGAGAAGGAAATGGCAACCCACTCCAGTGTTCTTGCCTGGAGAATCCCAGGGAAGGGGGAGCCTGGTGGGCTTCCATCTATGGGGTCACACAGAGTCGGACACGACTGAAGTGACTTAGCAGCAGCAGCAGCAGCATGTCCATTTCAATGTAATCTGCTCAAGGAGACCTCATCCTGTCCGTTCTAAGCTTGGGTCCAGGCAGGTCTTGAAAACCCTCCCCATTTCGTTAAAAGGCAGTGACACTAAAATTGATCCGATGGCCATGATATTTCTCTTCCTGCTGTGTCTCTCAAATGAGAAATATGCTGGACATTGCGGTTCTCCCCATAAAAGCCTCCTGCAAATACCACCTGGGCACTGACTGTTTTCTATGAATGATTTTGCTTTGTTTCCATTTTTGCTTTTTATTTTTCTGCTTTTATTTTTAATTTCTCTAGTTTGGTGGCCTGGGAATGGAAACCCAGGGCAAAGGGTAATTGCTTGCCAAAGAATGGAAGTGAAGTGAGAATCCTGGCTTAACCCACATGGTCATCAGGGAACTATTAGATATAAAATAAGAAAAAGGAAAAGGAAAGCAATGACTAGTGTGATCCTGGGCTTCTCTGCTGCATTAAGCAGTTTCAGCTTTCATAGGCCCCTTTCTGCTTCTCTTCTCTCTTTTTATATTGACTTCAGACTCTTTGGAGCATAATGTATCTTATGGAATAATGGTTTGGATGCACTCTTCGTCCATCTCTCTCCTTGGTTCAGAACAGGTTATTATTAACATTTAAAATGTTTATTTATCCTTCACTTTATTTTAGAAGCAATTTAAAATGCCAGAGTTTCTATATGATTATGTGTGTGTGAAAATGAGATTTTTTTTCAACAGTAGATTTAGGAAGACCACATTTATATTTTTGATCAAGATGATATATACATATATATATCCCCATTTACACATACACACATACACATGTATGAATATGTATAGATATTTTTAACCCTCAAATAGTTTAAAAACTAACATTAGAGGCTTTTTGTAACTCTACTTAAGATACGTATAGAAATTTTAACATTTTAGGTGATTTAGTGGAAATTGAGAAAACAGTCCAGACTAGATTATCCTCATCCTCAATCTTAATTGAAAGCATTTCTAAGCATCAACAGAACACGTCTCTAGAAAATAACATAAACCAAATGTTGTGCATTTTCTTTCTTACTTACAGTCAGACAGGTCCCAGGAATATTCATCCATGGACAAATATAAACATAATTTACTGTTTCACTCAGCATTCACAGCGCACAAACCAAGTTTACCTTCTAGAAAACTTGTAAACTTCATCTGCACTTAAAAGCCACTGAGAACTATGAATTCCAGGACAATACGTTGACACTCTATCATGTGCGCCTGTGTCTGTTTCAAATATTGGTGTACATATTAAAAACGAAAGATATAAGGTTTCTTTTAATAGGGAAAAGAAAAGTGAAAGTTGCTCAGTTGTGTCCGACTCTTTGTGACTCATGTAGCCCTCCAGGCTCTTCTGTCCATGGAATTCTCCTGGCAGAGATACTGGAGTGGGTTGCCATTTCCTTCTCCTAGAGAAAAGAAATTCACTTGCAATTTTGGGGGTGAATTTTGAGACCACTTACTTTTTTACTTTTTCTGGTTTCTAGGGCGAGGTCATTGGGATGAAGAGAGTGTGGTCAGTTCTCCAGACCCTGGGTCTGCCAGCGAATCAGGTGACCGATACCGCACTGAGCAGTTTCAGAGTAGCCCGCATGAACCTAGCAAAATCGAAACTCTGATAAGAGCCACCCAGCAGATGATTAAAGAAGAGGAGAACAGATTGCAGCTAAGGAAAGCGCCCCCAGACCAACTGGCTTCCATTAATGGAGCTGGGAAAAAACACTCCCTCTGTTTTGCAAACTACCAGCAGCCCCCACCGACAGGCGAAGTCTGCCACAGCTCTGCCCTTGCCAACACTTCACCATGTGACCACATCCAGCAGAGAGAGGGAAAGATGCTGAGCCCCCACGAAAATGACTACGACAACAGTCCCACAGCACTGTCTCGGATAAGTAGTCCCAATTCGGATCGCATTTCCAAATCCAGTTTGATCCTAGCTAAAGATTATCTACATTCTGATATGTCTCCCCATCAGACACCAGGAGACCATCCTGCCATCTCTCCAAACTGCTTTGGCTCTCACCGGCAGTATTTTGACAAGCACGCTTACACATTAACTGGATATGCCCTGGAGCACTTATATGACAGTGAAACCATTAGGAACTATTCCTTGGGCTGTAATGGTTCACACTTTGATGTAACATCCCATCTAAGGATGCAGCCGGATCCAGCACAAGGACATAAGGGAACATCTGTTATAATAACCAATGGAAGCTGATGTTTTTTCTAAAATATTTTGTTCTTTAAGGATCTCTGAAACATATTTATCATTTAATGCCCCATTACCAGCATTTACAGTACCACAGATTGTTAGAATGGATAATTTAAGTTACTGGGTATTTGACATGTGTTCTTGTGAAATCAAAGACAGAGCACTGGCATTCAGGGTTATACATAGATATTAGAGCTAAAGTGAATACACAGATTTGCCCCTCTATTTATATAGGAAACAGAATAGAGTAAATTTTGAATTCAAAAATACTTGTGTGGATTAAGTGAGCGTATACACCACATGAAAGGACAGATGGATGACAATGCTGTATAATGATCCAGTGAGCTTCGTACACACAGACCACTATCCACAGTCAGCTGTATATACTTTACATACAGAAACATTGACTGTATTTCATAAGTACACCCCAAGTGGGTAGCTTCCCTTACCCCTAGAACACAGAGCATTGGAAAGAAATTTCTATTACCAAAATAACTAAGAAAGAGGGAGAGATACATCTCATAAACTAGTTTTTCTTTGTGGTTTCAACCATCCAAATCATTTGGTTTAGGCATAAATTAAGGAAATGGCTCTGAATCTAAGAATGAGTTTTCACCTGGGATCCATTATAAGCAATCAGGAAGTGTGATTTTGCACCTTACTTTTGAGTTCGACAAAGAACAGGATCACATTGACATAGCGTTAAGGGTTTTTCTAAGTAAAAGCACTGACTGTTGGGACACACATCAAAAGCCTGGTGTGCCCAATTGGAAATAGGTTAGTGAAGATGGACAAGGCCAGAAGCAGAGAAGAATGAAATGATATCTCAAAACAAACAAGTGTCAGCATATGTAATCAACATATTGGGAGCTTATAAAACTAACCAATAAAAACTCAAACTAATTCACCAGGAAAAAAGGCTGATAAGTGAAAAAAAAAAGCCAACAGAAAAACTAAGGAAAACCAGTGAATCACTACATGACAGCAGTATAGCTGCTTGAAGTGTTTGAACACATGTCAATTCACAGATGTGCAAATATGACATGTGGAAAGCCTCAGGAGAGCATCTAAGATAAAAGCTTGGGCTGATGGACAAGTGGCTAAAAGGGCAAGAGCAGTTCTCTGACTGAAGGGACAGGCAAAGTGTTCATTTTCCACCTTGTTTGTAAACAGAAAAAGCAAACTTGGTCTTAGGTTCATGTGGTACAGTAGAAAGACGTGGACTAGATGCCGAGATCTCTGAGTTTCAGCATTGACCCTGCCTGTAACTTATTTTGGGAGCACTCACCATGCCTGGGCCCCAATTTCTTTGTCTGTATGGCAGCTCTAAAGTTCCAAGGTTCTGTGGTTCATTGGAACTGAACTTGTCAACCAGTTAATAACCATCTGATGTGAGTTATCAAGGCTCATCTTTCTGGCTTTTCTGCACTCAGAGAGAGGTCTAGATGCTTGAAACTCAAGGAGGTGCATGGGCTCTTTTAGACATGTTATAGCTATAGTCAACTTTCTAGTTCAGCCAAGGTATAGATGGTAGAAACTGAGGGAGAAGTAATATAAATAATATTTATTTAATGCACCATTCTCTAGTAATCAAAGCAAAGTGACATAAGGGATTAGAGAAATTTCATAGAAAATATTCCTGAGTCCCTTGCCCAAAACTCATGTGATATGGAAGGGGATGGGGTATATTGGAAGAACTTATCATTTTGAAGGCAGAACATGACGTTGAGCACTCAGGGATTGGTACTCAGTTCAGTTTAGTTCAGTTGCTCAGTCGTGTCCAACTCTCCGTGACCCCATGAATCATCTTCATTATTTAACACAGTTATTTGAAAGTCCAGAGGCAGGTGACAATCTGAATGATGGTAATCTGAGAGATGAATACTGTTTGTACATGAGAAAGGAGGTTACATAAAATTAAATAGTTCTTGGGTATGGCAGCAACATTTGTGCTATAAATGAAAAAGGTGCAAGTGAGTGAGACAGTCAGTGTATACTTTCAAAAATGTTCAAAGAATAATAAAAAAACTAAAAATTGAACTATACAAGTTCTGGAACACTTCAACTGAATTTTTGATCAATTTGCAACATGAAGTAAGGTTTTAGGAATGCTAAAGTTTTTGTTGAATTCTGTAGATGGACAAATGGTTCAAAGGCACACATAGCTCAAGAATATGGTGGATTTTGGAAAATAAATCTATACAGGTGGGTGTTACTGATGGATACATGTTCTACCAAAAGTGCTCTAAGGACAGATGTTATCAATATAAAAGGAATGGAATCTCAAGAATCAAGAAAAATGAACTGATATGAAAGAAAACACTGTCAAAGAAATTTCAGTGGGATTTTTATATGAAAGAAAGTTGATGAAAGAAAATATGAACTCAACAAATAGGCGGTACTCAGAAAGAGTAATGCACTTTAAAATGGTTATAACTAATATTTTTAAGTGAAGACAGAATTAACTGAATTACATCTTGACTAAATTTTTGCTAGATTGATCCAGTTTTACACAACCCACTTATATAATTTCCAGGTCAAAAATTTTATGGTAGCAGCTTTATACGGAGAAGGCAATGGCAAGCCACTCTAGTACTCTTGCCTAGAAAATCCCATGGATGGAGGAGCCTGGTAGGCTGCAGTCCGTGGGGTCGCTAAGGGTCGGACACGACTGAGCGACTTCACTTTCACTTTTCACTTTCACACATTGGAGAAGGAAATGGCAACCCACTCCAGTGTTCTTGCCTGGAGAGTCCCAGGGAAAGGGGAGCCTGGTGGGCTTCCGTCTATGGGATCACACAGAGTCGGACACGACTGAAGTGACTTAGCAGCAGCAGCTTTATAACATAATGCCTATATGTGTATATGTATGTTCCCATTTAAAACTAAATTGGAATTAGTTTCAAAATTTGATTTTCATAACTTTGCTAAATGCTGAGAATTGGTTGAAATAGAGAGAGAAGTATGATTTTTCTATCACTGGGGATTCATAAAAATGTGTTATATCCAATTACTAGTACATATGTGGCAATTCATTAGATGATACAAGCCTCATGCTTTCTAATAATGGTAGGAGTATTTTTATTTCCCATTTTACCTGTCTGCCTACCTAACTTAAAGATTTGTATGACCAAAGAAATAAATGAGTATTTCCCCATCTTCCTCGGGAAATTTTAGTTAAAACTATTATTGAGAATATACAAGTTTGGCGTATTATTTTTGAATGCATAATATTAATGTCCCAATCAGTACAGGTCAACATTTGGATGTGTGGCACAGGGTTTTTTTTGACATAGTATGCTGAATATAAGGGGCTGGCTTTTTCTAAACTGTAATTGCCTGATATAGGATAATATGACACAGGGCTGGTGTGACACTCAATATGAAAGACAGGATGCAATAAAAGATTTGCCTTCAGTGTTTATACAGAAAACTCATTTATTCTTTCTTGATTATATTTTATAGGGCTAGAATATTTCCACTGGGTACTATTCTTAATTCTTGATACACCCTGCTGCCACATGCTGCCTAAGAGAGAATTCCACTTAAACTAGACTTTAATGGGCTCTTTTAGACGAGGATTATATCCTTCATTTTCTTGTCTCTTTTAATGGGGGATGAGAATCAATTCAATAAAAGATCATTTGGAAAATATGCATCGACATTTTAAAATGAGAGGAATTTTTTCCCCAAGACCTAGACCAAATAAGTTTGATAGAAGACGCTACTGCTAAGGAGAACTTCTGAGTACAGATATGATATTTTGTAGCTCTCTCTTTCTTTCAAGAGCTGAATGTTACTAAAATATTCTGTGCGATTCTATCAGTGCTAGTAGCATTTGGAAGTGACAGAGTGAACACTGATATTTGGAAAATTGAGAATTTGGCTATTTGGGGGTCACTTACCTAGACCAGTGGAAGAGCTTACATTTCCATGTGCTCTTTTTGATTTATAAAGTTTTAGTGCCCAGATTTGGTTCTTTCATTCACTCAAATTACAGGACAGAAAGATACATCTTGTTTTCAGAATAATTTAATAACAATTGTGAATCCTGTGGTTCTCCAAATAAGTGATTCAACTTTCATGTCAGTGTCAGCTTTTGTGAATAAGAATTTGACAGCAAAATCGATTGGTTAGTTCTTACTGGGAAATGCATTGTAGAGAAAACATTCATTTTCCAGCTAAATGTCAAATGAATGACAGAACAGCTATGGACACATGCATAGAAAATATTCTTGGGGAGGGGAATTTTTGTGTGGGGCTCATTTCTTGTGCACAAGAGTTCTACGGGTAATGCTGAATTTGAAAAGTGAGATTGTGCTCATATCCAAATAGGGGTTTGCTCAGAGTTCCTTCTCTAGGACAGTATGCAGAAAGGCTGTGTATGTGTGCATATACGTATACACACAAACACAAGTGTAAAACAAGTAACAAGATGCTATTCTGCTGTGCTTCTGAAAAACTGATGGTTCACATGAGAAATTCTAATTAATAATTTAATACCAAACTTTATCATTTTATTTATTGCAGTTTTTCTGCATGGGACTTTGCTTTCATAAGCCTATATAGTGGAGAGTTTGTCCTAATTTTCTGATCTGGAACACATTTAATCACATTTGAATTTGCACCCAACAACCCTGGTGTGTTTACATTTCAAAAGAACTAAAATTGGCGTGGAAAAAATTTTAGAAATACTGTAACTTTTTTTTCCATTATTTTTCCCCAAAGGGAAATATTTCAAAAAGTGAAACATATGAGTAGGCACTTCAAAGAAGAGATAAAATATTTTGTTTGTTTTTTGACTGACACGCTATAAAAAGGATTATATTTGTGAAAGAAGATACTGATTGCCAATATTTCAAATACCATCTTGCAATGTATAGTTTTTAGTGACATCGTAGTATAAGTGTAATTTGAACTTTTACTTTGGAATGTAAAGTAGAAAATATTAGCTATGTCAATGATATCTTGCAAAGTGTTCCCATTTATAATTATTTATATTGTAAATAGCTTTCTGAAGTAAATTCGAAGTTAATGTGCATAAAATGTATTTATTATGTGAGGAATTTTTTGGTTTAAAATATAGTTATCAATATGTAATTTGAGTCTGAATTATTTATTGAAAGAAAATTTTCTATGGGACAAAACAGACTGCCAACAAGAAGACTAGCAATATAAAAAAATAAAGATTGTTTTAGCACTAGATTCTCTTGATAACACACACACACACACACACACTTTAAGAGACCTAGCAATAGAAACTTAAACACATGCACAGTAACTATTAAGTAATGGATCTGATTCTCATTAGATATTGGAGAATGTTTTCTCTTTTTTTTATTAGAACATCTTAAGTGGGACTCTTTTGGTCTCCACTTTGCTAAAATAAAGTGAGAAATTTCAAAGTATAGGTTACATGTTTAATGTCCAAGGAGGGAAAATAAAACCTATAATATTGAGATTATTTAGTTTGCTGTAATTAAAAAATATTAAAAATGTAGTTTGAAAACTTTTTCTTTTGGAACCCAAGGTATTTTTAAAATTTAGAAATTAAAGTCAAACAAACAAAAAAGATTGCCAGGTGATTCTCTTTTTTTCCATTTTCATAGAACCCAATGTGCTATTTTTCCCCTTCCAGGGATTTCTGATTTACCTTGATGTATTCCAGAAATGGTGCTTCCCTGGTGGCACAGGGGTAAAGAATCTGCCTGCAATGCATGAGCCGCAGGAGACACAGATTCGATCCATGGGGCAGGAAGATTCCCCTGAGGAGGGCATGGCAATCCACTCCAGTAATCTTGCTTGGAGAATCCCATGGACGGAGGAGCCTGGTGGGGTTACAAAGAATCGGACACGAGTGAAGTAACTGAGCAAGCACACATGCATTCCAGAAATGGTCAACCATTAGACAATTCAACAAACCTGCATGATATATTTTTAATTCAATGGAAATGGTACTTCTATTTCATAAAGCTTTTTGACAAAGCACAACAAAATATTGTTGCCATTAACACGACAGCATTTATCAGGTATTTTTCTACGTGACTCTTTAAATACTTGTTTTACTGCTTCCATTTCTGAAAATACAATTGTTTACACTTATTTTACATTTCAAAATAACTTGCACTTCCAATTTAATTCACAGCATTTATGGAATCCGTATTATATGCCCCACATAGGATAGACACCAGAATCTTTCTCCGTGTAGGACCTTCTAGGAAAGCACATGGAGAGGGTTTTTTATTTTCCTTATGTGCTTTGAAAGTGTAAATTCCTTAGCTCATCATAAAAATGACAAGCATTTATTGAATCATCATGTGCCAGGCATTGAACCAAGCTCAGACTATCACTGGAGTCTGAATAGACCCCGTCACAGAGGGAAATACCAATGCACTCCATCTCTGCTGATGAGGAAAGTGAGACAGAGTGACTCAGTAATTCAGTGACACAGCTAAGTGAGTGAGTGGTGGAGGTGAAAGTGGAACCCAGGCAGGTTTCCTCCAAAATGCTACCTTACTTTAAGCTGCTTTATGTATATAAATAAATAAGTGAAAGAAAATATGGTCTAAATGGTGGTTGCATAAAATATTTCCTTCAGTCCAGTTAGTGGTGACTCAAGTAACTGGATGCATGGTCTTCAGGTTGTACTAAGGTCATCCTCCATTATCACACTGACAGGCTGATGACTGGTCTAAGGCAGACAGAGGCCAAGCCTGCTACATCCTTGCATGATATTTTGCCTTCCTGCTAAGTGAGTGTTCTGATGCTTCTTTTAAATGAATGTGATCCCAAGAAAAGTCTAGGGCTTAAACAGGCTACAAGCAAAATTATTCTATCAGGCTCTCTCTAATGTTTGGAAAAAAAAAGTTGAGACTCTCTCAATTAACAAAAATACAAGTGGGTTAAGCAGTAAGTATAAACTACATATTTTTTTCAAGCAACATATTCAAGATACGAGCCAAAACAAAAGGCATGACTTTATCATGATTGTCATTAAATATTGTTTTGCTTCGTGGAAAAATTTCCTTCCTCTTTGGATAAAGACCAACCAAAAACCCACTCCATCAAGAACCTATGTGTGTCAGTATTATCTGTGTTAAGGGCCTGCTTTCAAGGCTATTCTTCAGGGAGAGCTTAGGAGGCTATTGCAGCTCCCACATTATGTATTCCCCATACGAGGGAAAACTGCCCAAAAGTTTTCTGACAGTAAGACTGTCCCTCAGAACACAGATGATTCCTATAAGATGTCCTTAAGCAATGGCACGCTTGTTGGCATCAGTCTGTCTCTGGTTCCTTCTGCGATGGTGATAACTCCTGGGTGCCAGCAACCCCGCAGCCTGTCCAGCCATCCCTGGTCCCTGGCCTCAGCCTCACAGTTGTCAGGAAGGTCGATCCTCTGTAGCATTTCTTGGCCTTTTCATAATTATGCTTTATAACTTAATATGTGCTGTATTTACCAGTGGAATTAGATCCAGGGTGGGAGAAATGTAAAACAGCCTGTGCTTTGGGAGTTTGTAAATAATCTCTGCTTTGTTCAGTTTCCCCCAGGTCAGGCTCCTGTGTGGGGAGTAATTCCATATGGGAATCTGCCTTGAGTGCCATCTAAGTAAACCTTAAAGGGAATCTTGGCAGAATCTCCCAAGCCATAAGGAAATCATTCTCAGTATCTGGTGAGGATTTTCTGATAGCTTTGTATTTTATGTATATATGTATTTTTTTTAAGTTGAACCTGAAGACTCTTTTTATGGGTAAGATCTCTAGAGGAATGGGGAATTGAGACTGAATGTTGAGAATTGAGAATAATCATCCAAAAAATAATTGAAGTTCATTATTCAGTGAACTTCTACATTTCTAATTTCAACCTCAGTCCTTGTGTTAGTCACATGCCCTATTAATTAGGCTAGATATTGGGTCTGCTCATGGTGTAATGCTAAACCCATTTTTACATTAAAAAGATCATAGACACCCTATTAATAAACATTTACAATTCTGTTACAAAATGAAAGGTTACCAATAGTTAAGAAATTTTTTCTACCAGGGTGAGAGAAGTGGTGGGAAAACGAGCAAGTCTTCACACTGCTTAAATTCTTCTCTCATTCACCTGTGTACCTTGTTAATACTCACATCTGTTAACACCCCATATAATTAGTCCTGATATTTTTTTCTGCATGAATTAAAATATGTAGAAAGTGTCTTTTTATGTAAGAGGAAGAATTTTATTTTTGAAATTCATTTTTCGTTCATATACTTTGCTGTTGCTCCACTTAATGTCCTCAAAATGAAATAAGATTGTTAGAGGCGTCAATCACTTTTTCAGGTTCCCTTTGGCTGATTTGTGGCCAGGTCTCCTTCTTTAGGGGCTTCCCTGGTGGCTCAGCAGTAAATAATCTGCCTGCAATGCAGGAGTCGCGGGAGATGCAGGTTCAATTCCTGGGTTGGGAAGATCCCTTGGAGGAGGAAATGGCAACTCATTCCAGTATTCTTGCCTGGAGAATCCCATGAACAGAGGAGCCTGATGGGCTACAGTCCATAGAGTCACAAAGAGTCAAACACAACTGTAGCGACTTAGCACACATGCACACTCTTTCTTCAGAGATTGTCATGTTGTATTATTCCAAATTTTTACGCTTTTCTCAAGCTCCCCTCATCCTGCAGACATCATGTCATTTTACTTCAGTGACCATCTCTAACTGAAGACTTTAAAAATATGTATACAGAACTCTCATACCTGCAAAAATTAATGGCAACTTGTTGCAATTCAGTATATGGCATTTTGGTGGCTCAGACAGTACAGAATCTACCTGCAATGCAGGAGACCCAGGTTCGATCCCTGGGTCAGGAAGATCCACTGGAGAAGGGAATGGCAACCCACTGCAGTATTCTTGCATGGAGAACTCCATGGACAGAGGAGCTTGGAGGTCTACAGTCCATGGATTTGCAGGGTTGGACATGACTGAGTAACTAACTTTCACTTTCACTATCTTGCCATTCAGTATGTGATATTTTGTAAATGCAGGAGATTGAGATCAGGCATGAAAAATTGTCCCTGTGTCTTAAAGTCCTGGAGCCTCTCTTTGGACAGTTGCAGCCTTCAGTCCCTCCAAGGCTCTCTTCATGGACTTGCCTCATCTTCCTCTCTTTCGTGACTCCTATCATTGCCTCCCCAGGATGTTTGTGTTCGCTTGAGCCATATTTAGGTCCATACCTACACACACGTGCACACACACACACACACACACACACACACACACACAGGGTCTCCCAGATGAGGCCAGCTTTCAGTTCATCAAGCCTGTTTATTGCTCAGTTATTCTTAACTCAGGGCCTCCCTGGTGGCTCAGTGGTAAAGAATGCACCTGCTAATTCAGGAGACTCTGGTTTGATTCCTGGATCAGGAAGATTCCCTGGAGAAGGAAATGGCAACCCACTCCAGTGTTCTTACCTGGGAAATCCCATGGACCGGGGAGCCTGGTAGGCTACAGTCCATGGGGTTGCAAAGAGTCAGACGTGACTTAGCAACACAACAACTCTTAGCCCTCACAACTGCTGCTTTAAATCCTGAGAACGATTGAAATTCCACTCTGAGTTGCAGACTAGGTGTTCTGTAGTTCTTGATTTCTTGAAACATCTTAGTATCTCTTCCCATCATCTCAAAATAGATGGGTCTTTGCCTGCTCATCTCATGAACCAGGTGCCTTCCTGTGTCAAATGAGGATTGAGGATTCTGGGCTCTGTCTCTCAAAAAGCTGTGGTGGATATTCAATGGGACAATGCCCTCTGTGGACAGCAAGTGCATGATAGAGGTTGGCATTTAGCATCTGAGCCTCTGAAAATATGGTTATGCAGTTTTCCACATTCCCCTCATTTGTCATCCTGTCAGCATTCAACTAACAGGCACCAAGTGGCTCCAGGGATGATATGTAGCCCGCTACTGGGAATACAGACAGAACACTTGTGGCCCCAGGGTGAAGAGACCCACGGCGGGGGTGGGAGAGGCGAGGGAGAACCCGGATGCCCCTCCTCTCCGCTTCCCCGCCTGCGGCCTCTCCTCGGATGCCCACCTCTCCTGACCTCCCCTTACTGACCCACTTTTTTTTTTTTCCTGAACGGCCTGTGTTGACGTTCTCACCAGCTTGGCAGCTGATGGTCTCTGCTGTGCTTGTCTGGCTCTTCCGTCAGCAGGAAACGCCCTCATCTCAGGGACCGCGCCCAACCCTTCCGTCCCCTGCAGCCCCAGCCCCAGCGCGGTGCCCGCCCCTGACGGAAAGGCGATAGACAGGCGCCCCCTGCGTGCTCCCTCAACAAGGACGGTGCTGTCACTTCAGGCCGTTTCCTCAGCTCTACAGTCAGAGTTACTGAACGTCCTGTGGCTTGCGGATTCTGAACTTTCTAAGCATTGTAATTGCTTCATGTTCTCTTTATGGGGGAAGGGTTGCAACTTGTTTTCAGTCTTCGGATTTTGAGACCTGAGGTCTCACGTGTGTAAGTGATGTTGCCCTGTTACTTGTGTGCTGAAGGAGATGACATGTGTGTAACGCTTGGGGGCAGTTCCTGATTTCTGTCAGTATGAGCACTGTCTCCCACCTCTGCTTGCCTCTCAGACCCACCCTGCCTCCGATGCCCAGTCCTCTTTCTACACTTCTGAGGCATATTCCAGATCTCGACGTTTGTTACATGACACAGATTCACTTTTAAGAAGACTTTTCCCAAATCTTAGCTTGTCACTGTAGGAGATACTACCACAAATTCGACTTCCTTCCTTTCTTCTCCAAATCCCTCTCCTTCCCCTCAAACTTCCCTCCTTCATTCTATACATTTCCTCCACTCTTGACAAGGTCTTTCCCCAGAATTTATGCCATTCGTGTACTTTAAAAGGCCTTTTGTGTTCCTATTGGCCACTGTGTGTGCGTTAGTCACTCACTTGTATCCGACTCTTTGTGACTCCATGGACTCTAGGCCACCAGGCTCCTCTGTCCATGGAATTCTCCAGGCAATAATACTGGAGTGGGTTGCCATTTCCTTCTCCAGGGGATCTTCCCGATCCAGGCATCGAATCTGGGTCTCCTGCATTGCAAGCAGATTCTTTACCATTTGAGCCACCTAGGAAGTTGTAAATCTCTGAGCTTGTCACATTAGGTGCTTCACAACCGTGCCCCAGACTACTTCCTTGCTCTTTTTTCCATCTGTTCCCCCAGATCTCATAGGTTTCCAGTCTTCGTGGAACACATCATGGCTTTCACTTTCCTACATCTTGGCACAGGAGGTTTTCTGAAATGCTCCACAGCCATTTTTTGTTGAGAAAGTCCCTCTTCACCCTTCATGGCACAGGGTTCTCAAGTGATGCCTGAAACCTGACTGCTCCCCCTGGGAATGTTTTACACTTCCTTTCTGGGCTCTCTATTTGGTTCATATTTCTGTTATCAAGTTTATCAAGTGTACAGTGAGTTTTAGTTGTGCTTTATAACTACAGAAACAATAGGTGAGTTAAAAATTGACACAATACATAAATATATTTAGTAATGAGAATACAAACAACTTTTTGATCTCTTTTTAATTTAATGATGTATCATGGGCAACCTTTTCCATCAGTTTCTATATATCTTTAATTCTCTTTAATGGATATACTATATTATAGTATGGATGCACCATGGTTTACTTTTCTATTCCCTTTTTGGTAGACATCTACTTCTTTCTAATTTTTATTTACTATTTTACATTACATATATATATATATATAATATACAATAAATAGCTGCAAAAAGATCCTTTTGCATCTGTGACTGGCTTTCAGTAGAATAGATTTCCAGAAGTAAAATGGCTGGATCGAAGAGTATCTTTAATTTTGAGGACTATCCAGTTGCTTTCCAAAGACAGTGTAAAAGTGGACTCTCCCCCATATAGTATATGAGACTATATCCTTGTCCTTTAACAGTTTCCTGTCTTGTTTCCTGTGGTCTTGTATTTCTTGACTTTATTCCCAGATTCTCAATAATTTTGTGATCTATTAATATGTGGACCTTACTCTATAACTTTTTCCTAATTTTGAATTGATAGTGTATAGGAAAGTGCTATTTTTGTATATATATCTCATACCAATGATCTTTTAGTGTTTACTCATGTCTAATAGTGTTTAGTTAATCCCTTTGGATTTTCTGGGTAAATAATAATATTTACTTTCTAATATTTGCAATTCTTTAAAAAATTTCTGTATTAATAAGTTTTAAACATCAATAATAGACATTTAATTTCATCAAATGTCATTTTGGCACTCAAGATGATAGTACATTTCTTTCCTAATTTTCTAATTTGAAAGATTCTTTCCTAATGTGGAAACATCTTTGCATTCCTGGTCAAAACCTGCTGCATCAGATTATTCTTTTAATATACATCTGTATTCAGTGTGCTAAGGTTAACCTCAGACCTTTCTCTATTTTTTCACTTGTAGTCATTCTCTTATATTTGCCCCTATTTGAATATGGGCTCATTGAGGACAACAAGCATATATTGTTCAACTATAAATGCCCCTCACCTCACATAACACCTAGTTACATACTAGATGCTAAAACAATGCCAATATTTGTGTTCTGAATACCTGAATTCAAATCCCAGTTCTGCTGCTTACTAATAATGTGGACAGGTCATTTAATATCAGTTTGTTTTGCCATTTGTGAAATATAGTATTATTTCCTTAAGGGGTCTATATAAGGACTAAATAAAAGAATATATGTAAAGCATATATTGTAGTGTTTAGGGCATAGAAAGTAATTAAGGTTTTCTCCCTTTGTTTTCCCCTTGATATAGAAAAATAAGCTGAATTTATCTGTCATGGGAAAGTTACCCAAGCAACCAAAAATTTTTTAACAGATAAAATTATTGGTGACTAAACTTCTATATTGTCACCACAAAATGTTGGTGTCCGCCTCCTTTTGATCACTGTCATCAAATAAACACTCTTTAGGCAGCTCATAATTATAGCCTGAGAAAAACTTAGTATCATACAAATGCCAGAGGCCAATTAGTAAAAACTTTATGTTGAAATTATAGTTTATTATTTCATGTTCTCTACTTTAATCATGTGTGCACACCGGCCACACATCTTTAAAAATTTTTGTCTGTCAACATTAGAACCTGAAGGAATAGAATTGATGCTGATTTAAGTCACCAGTGTAGCAGTAAGCATGGGAATTTTGTGATGAGATTAGCCTCTTTTGAGGTTTTTATTTCTTCAGAAAAAGAAAAAAGAGTAACTAGACTGTATAAACCTGAACCTCCTTCCACCAAACTGAAATATCAATGTTTTCTCATATACAGGAGAATAAATTCTATTCCCTATGCATGAAGTTGAATCAATGCCTCGGTAAAACCTTCTCGTGTCATTTTGCTGAATGGTTTCAAATTGGAATACAAAGCCCAGATGAAACTAAGATGAGATGGTAGCAATTGTGACAGGGCTATTTTTGAAATGATGCTCTTAGGAAAAGCTGCTGATTGAAATCAATACCTCAAGACCTGGAATTTGAAAAGACCATTTCTGAGACCTGAGAGGGTCACTGAATAGAAGTGTCAGTTGATGGTATTCAGACCATGCAATTGCTTTCACCAAGGTGCCTCTGTGTTTACTTAAGTGACTTGTGGTAGCTGGTGGCTGAGCATACATTGAGAGAGTCTCCCTCCATTCAGGCTCAGGGGACGAGACTGGAGGGGACATTGTCTGGAGTCTAAATGAGTAAGTCCTAGTGTGCTATATTGGAAGAAATGAATTGAACTGGATTTTCCTTTTCATTTATCCCCTGGAAAGAAGATTCCGTGAAGGATGCAAAGAATATAAATCTTTTAAATATTAAAAAAATTAGTGCACCCCAAAGCTTGCACTATTTGTTTCATACCAAATCCTATTTAATAAATTATAATTGATCAGAAAATATTCATTTGCACTGATCTCTGCTAAAGTGTTCATTTTTCTCCAATGGGTCATTTCCTTTTTATTGAGATTTGTGTGTGCGTGTGTGGTGCCCTGGGGTGTAGGGTAACACAGAGGCTACTCACACAGTTCAAATTGCTTTATATAGAAGTTGCTACACTAAGGTTTGAGATGATGTTGTGGGGAGAAATGCAGTTTAATGAAGCTATTACCCTTTTAGGTTTCTTTAATTTAGCATTATATTTCAAAATTTAAATTATAGGGAAGTTTGTCTTTTTTTGTGCATCAAAGTGAGTAAATCATTTTAGTGTTTTTAGCACATGTGGTGTATCTTAATTATTAATCTTATTCACTAAGTTTAGGATTGCTCATTGAAATGAAATTGAACACTTCAAGCACTCTGAACCCAGCTTTTCACTTTCCCATCAACCCACAGGACTGTCCCAGACTCATATGGGTGTCAAAGGTACAGGTGACCGTCAGGTATGGGAATAACAATCCTCACCCACATACCTGGCCTTTGTCACACAGATGCAGAGCTGGGCATGGACTCCAGAACCATATACATGGGCACACTGGATGTAAATTAAGCGTTGGAATCTGAATCAAGGCTTTAAAAAGTCAGAAGAACAGTTGGGAAGGTCACACAGCTGCATCAACTGCTCTGGTGTTGTCAGGATCTGTTTAAGACAGGGATTTTGTTGTTACTGCCACTGTCCTGAGAAATTCTTCTAGTTGACAAGCTGTGAACACAGTGGCTGGGGGTGAAGCAGGCAGGGCTGGGTGATTGGGGAGCATTAGGAGGAAAACCAGTCATAGAGGTTGTAGGTGGTCCAATTATGTCCTGTGTTCTAACACATCTGACCTGGAATCAGAGTCTGATTGTTGGACATTTTCATTACATGGTTATGATAGCTACTGAAAATGTACAAGAGTCATCTACTAGGTCCTTTTAGGAAAAAAAAAAAAAGAGTTGATGAGATAGGTTAAGCCTAACTGGAGAAATTTTCTTCCATTTCTGGCAGAAAACTCATAAAAGCAAGCATTTTAAGAACTCATAAAACTAAGCATTTTAAATGTGATCTCAAAGCCAAAGTCTTGCTGTTCTGCATTCTGTCTCACCAGCAATATGACCTTGAACAAAGAACTTGATCTAAGTCTCAATATCTTTGACCATAAAATGGGGGATAAAACCTACTTTTTAAAAGGTTGATGAAAGGATTAAAAAATCAATGTTTTTAAAGCACAGGAGCATCGTACTTAGGATATAACTAGCTCAGAATTCAAATATTATTTGTTATAATAAGTGCTATGATTTTTTATAATCACTATTGTTTTGATATTGTTCTTTGAGCTAAATTCTGTAACTTTTGTTTCTAAGGATTAAACTGAAGTCAGAATTAATATTTATGATTTTTTTTTTGTTCTGGAATTTTTTTTTCAAAGGATGTTGCATCTCATCAAAAGCATTCTTTACAAAAAAAAAACTGTTGGAATGTATGTGATAGTTTTATTTTTATTGCAGTTCTTTAGTGGAATTCCAATATTATTCAGCATGTTTTATGTTTACAGAATTATTTAGGGTATAATCAAGAATACCATAATACTGTCTTCATAAATGGGCACTGTTTTAAAAACCAGGCATAATTAGCAGGAAGATATTCATAGTGTAGGTCTGACATTATTATGACTTCAATATAAATTCCACGAGGTGGAGAAGACCCAGAGAAAGAAGGCTACAGATTTATCATGGTATGATGCATTTGCAATATGGATTGTACTTATCTTTTTATTTGCCACAGACAATATAAATTAGGAACATCTGAACGAAGATTCAAATAATTTAGCATCTGTAGCCCACTGTAAAATATGCTGTTCTGATGTCTAGAGTAGAAACAGAAATTTGCTATTTTCTTACCCTCCTGATATGGTGATTTGAGTTCCAGAGGTAGCCCCCAACCAGTGCTGAGCAGGGTGCCATCCTGAAGGGAAGGTAGAGAAAAGGCAGTGGACTATTTATCATTGTTTCCTCCTCTTCTCTCTTTAATATTCTAAAGTAATTTTCTTCACTGGTCAAGATGTTATTGATGAATAAAACCCTTTGAGGGTGTGAAGTTTGGAGTCATATATCTTCAAGCCATTTTCCATCTTCATGGAAAATTTATTTATTTTTCTTTTATTTATTTATTGCTTCTATTTATTCTTCTATTGCTGAAATTATAAGATTGAAGAAATGTAACTGAACAATTGAACATTTATGCTCATATAAATATGTGTGAATTTGGGGCTGACCTTAATGACTCTAAATATTTCTTTTTAAAAATTCGCTGTTTTTTTTTAAATTCACTTTGAAAAATTTGCTTATTTTTGGCTGCACTAGGTCTTGGTTGCTGTGCAGGCTTTTCTCTAGTTGCAGCGAGCTGGGGCTACTCTCTAGTTGCAGTCCATGGGCTTCTCACTGTGGTAGATTCTCTTGTTGCAGAGCACAGGCTCTAGGTGTGCAGGCTTCAGTAGTTGTGGCGCTTGGGCTTAGTTGCCCCATCCCATGTGGAATCTTCTTGAACCAGGGATCAAACCAGTGTCCCCTGCATTGGCAGGCAAATTCCTAACCATTAGACCACTAGTAAGTCCTAAATATTTGTCACTGGATAACTTTCCCAGCATGTAGGAAGAACTCCATGGTGCTCAGGGCATGACATTAATCATGAGGGGGATAGACAAAGGGCAGAGGGCCTGCCCCACATTGGAACCTCATTAAAGGACTTGCATGTTTGCTCTTCCCCCCAAACTTTAATATCCTTATTTGACAGGTGAGGAACCTGAGGCCCTGAGATTTCTCCATGATTTACTCTAGGTCACTTGGGTCACAATCAGACTTTACGAACTTTCATTTTGTAAGAGATAAAATGTCATAATTTGGTTAAGGGTAGAGCTGCGGACATAGAGCAGTGGGCCTTGGTGCCTTGAGTGCATTGGGAAATCCTAGAATGCTGTCAACCTGGGAGCAAATCTTAGCTGTGCGACTGCTGTGACGAGAACATGGACAGCAGAGTTTGAGGGGAGAGGGGAGGTAGGAGAGAGAACAGGAAAGGTTTGTGTCTCCTCGAGGAGTTTGCTCTGCTCAGCTTTTGGGCATGACGAAGAGGAAGACCAAGGGAAGATGGCTTGGTCTTCATTCACTCTCGATTCATTCTGAGTGGGCCCCTAGTGTTTTAATTGCACAGTAATTTTGAAAGTTTGTGTAAAAGTGGCAGACTCTCCAAGGCCTGAGAAGGTTCCTCACTCTTGTCTAATCTCCAGTCCGACTGAGGCATCTTTCCCACCGTGGACGAGAGGGGCTACTCCGTGTGGCAACCATTTAACAACAAACAACAGCTGGGTGGTTTTGATCCAATTACAGCTACTAATTTGCAAGTGGCTCTAAGCAGATCGCAGCTATCCCATGACTTTTTCTGAGCTGTGTGCCTTCAGTTCAGAAAGTGGAGACATGACGTGCCTTTGGCCTCCCAGGCTACTGTGAGAGACTTGGCTTAATGCGGAACTGATTTCGTCCTTTGAGCAGTAATAGCAAACCAAGCACTTCAAAAAGACCAATCCATCTCCTCTCCATAAAACGTTAATACCCTTCAATGTACAAAAAAAAAACAAACAAAAAAACTCAACAGGCTTTTACCCTTTGCATGGCAAATACCAACTGAAAAAAGCAAAGAGAACCAAGAACATTTGAATACCTTCGTTTGCAATCCATCCATTATCCTTTATCCCATATTGTAAAATCTGGAGAAAGTACATCCTTTCTGTGGCTTGCCTGTAAGCTTGAGGGGTGGGGGGGGGGCATCATCTCCATGGAGTAGCCCCCAGCTCTCTCCAGGAAGCTGGCTGAGAGGGACTCTTGTGCCTGGGCTCTGGCTGTGTGACTTCACACCAAAACCACCTCCCTCAGTTGGAATTGGGATCACAGATCTGGGCTAGAAAATTCGTTCTTCAAGATGCACGTGAACATGAACTTCTGAAGAGTCTGCAGCACTGTCATCTTAGCCAGCCTAATCCCTGTTGGAAGATTACACTGTGGAGTTCTTGGTTTCTCTTTGCCCTCATTGAATTTCCATACCTCCCAGAGTCAGTCTGATGCTTGCAGCACACAGCCACTTTCAGAGGGAGGTGTTTTTGGTGAAGAGAGGGGACAGGAGGAAAGTAGTAAACACTTTTCTTAGTTTCATCACTTTACCTGCTATACTCAGCACTAGGGATCAACCACTGACTTGGAATACCAAGTGGTTATTTTTCTACACAGAAATGGCATGAGGAATATTTAACATACTGCATCAAGTATCAGTTTCAGAGAGTTTGTCACCCCCTAGTTTTTAAGGGCTGGTTCTGGTTAAGAACTTGGACTCTGGAGCAAGATTCTCTATTCAAATTCTAACTTTGCCCCAAACTAGCACCATGACCTTAGGTAAGTTACTTCTCCAG
Organism: Moschus berezovskii; assembly: GCF_049115385.1. Lineage (NCBI taxonomy): Eukaryota > Metazoa > Chordata > Mammalia > Artiodactyla > Moschidae > Moschus > Moschus berezovskii. The sequence continues at coordinate 55,451,155 of NC_142469.1, forward strand.
ATCTCCATTTTCCCATCTGTAAAATGGGGTTAGTAATATAAACTACCTCAAAGTATCTAGACCACCATCTGGTAAATATTCAGAATATGTATGTTAGTTGGTATTGTTGTATCACAAGGTATTAGGAAGATCATTCTGTTTTGTTTTGTGATTCCATTTTGTCAACATTATATAGGTAGCTTATTCTTCTTGCTGGAAAGTAACTGAAACAAATTCTCTTAGACTCAAAAGGCAAGAGTTTTTAAAAAACCAACTTGTGCTTTTTGAGGAGATTTTCTTCCCCATTGATAACTATAACTTCTATAAAATAAACATTCTTGACACATTTATGAGTTAATTTGTACAGGGTATCATCATGGAAGAAATAATATGTTGGTGTATTTCACTGGCCTGATAGATACAAGTCATCTTTAGATTTGAATCACATAATTATTTTCTGTTTAACAGGTCTCTGTTTTGTGAAGATTGGTTGTTATATTACTCCTTGAAATGATAGTCTCAATTTCATTGGTTTTAAAGATCTTCTGCAAAAGAAAGTGTCATTCTAGCTCATTTTTACATGAGAGCTATGAGATAGAGAAACTGTAAGTTCATGTTCTTGAACAATCGTACAGTAGTGTCACCAGGTTATACTGTTACTCTTTTCCACTCTCAGAAGTCTCAGAAAAACAACTAAGAGAAGCTGAGATGAAGACTAGGAGATATAAGTAGCAGGACTATTAGAAAATATGGAACTTAATGTTAATTTAGGGCCTTGGTTTTATCCTCTTATTGCCAAGGATATTCTGTTTCTGTCTTAGTCAGGTAGAGTACCAAATATATCATAGGCTTTGAAAGGTCCGTGGGAAGGAGGTTGTACAGTCTCACACAGGGTATTTGGTGTGTAATATGCCTAAGATTTGTAAATGTGCATACAGCAGTTAATGAAATAGCTAACAATTTTTGAACCTTTGCCCCTACTGAGTGTCAAGTCATTTACTGCTCACAAAATGTCACATCATAATTACACCATTCTTTTTTCATCTTTCCATATCAAGTAGCCCTCCAGCAAAAGCCCTGTGTGTCAAGGATGACTAGTAAGAATAAGGATGTCTTCTTGCTGCAGAACCTTGCTCTCCTGTCTTCTGGGCATGATGCTAGATTGCATCTTCCATTCTCTTTACATCGAGGTGGGGCCATATGATTAAATGCTAGACAATAAAAAGTGGTGAAATCTATGCAGGCTACTGCTGCTACCTCTTGAGTTCCCTTTCTATAGGCTGGATGGAGAAGATCCAGTGATGGACTCCAAGGCCATAGAATATGGAGAGGCTACGAGACAGGAGGAGTCTGAGCCTCCTGATGAGCAGCCACACTGATGAGCAGAACCACTCTTAGTTAGAGACAGCTGTGGATGGAATTGGACCCTCTCACTTCGGTGTGGTCCAGGGCTACTTCAACAAGCAGGATGACTGGGTTTGCACCTGAATAATCTTGACCCTATGGGACAACAGACCTGCTCCACTCATCCTGCTCACCCCCACCTAGATGACAAATACTCTTGATGTGAAATCTAGGAATGCTTCAATGTGCTCATTACCCAGCAACCATGTTCTGTCTTCTGAGAATCTCATAAAATTTCATATCTCCTGCTGCCTGCTAGCCCTCCAGAGACTTTCTGAAACCAGGCTTTTCAATCTGCGAGCCTGAAGCCTTCCTATGACCCTCTCTGGTCTCATCATTGCCCTTGATCATGAGCGTTGTGAGGCAATCATGGCTGTACCCCCTTTAAACAGAAGGAATTTAAATCTTCTTTTCATACTTTGAATCACTGCCTGGTTATTAAAATGATTTGAAAGGGGAAAAAAGTACTATCCTTAATTTCATCCTGTAACATGGACAGAAAATGCTTTTGTTGAATTAAGTTCACTGAAGTTTTGGAGTTGTTTGTTATACCAGCTAACGTTGCTTGCTCTGACTAAAACAGTAAAAATGCTTTTATTACTAAAACAAAAATGACTCAAAATAATAAGAATACTTAACATCTATTGAATATTAGCTAAATGCAATGACTGAAGCTTAGAGAGAATAAGTTACTAGACCAAAGTCAGAAGCTCATAAGTGACAGAACCAGCATTGAAAGCAGGGCAGAATGACCTTGAAGTCATGCACTTAATTTTGTTTTTAAATTTTCTTATGAAATATAATATTTATTATAATTATTTTAAAATTTCATATATTTTTAATTGAAGGACAATTGCTTTACAGTATTGTGTTGGTTTCTACCAAACACCAACATGAATCAGTCATAAGTTTACCCATGTCACCTTCCACTTGAACATCCTTCCCACCTCCCTCCCCATCCCAGCAATGTAGGTTGTTACTGAGCTATTTATTATAATTATTTTTATATTATAGAAGTAAACCATGGGGTGAAATTTGTTTCAGTTGTTTTTGCTCTTATCATTGTAAAGTAATCTTGTGATAAGTAGCTACAAGTAACTATAATTTTCATAGCTGAAAACCTCTGTCCTTAGATCATGGGGTAGTCATTTCAGCACTTAAAATATTATAAATAGATATGTATCATCTCTCACAGTTTTCTTCCAGTATTCTGAGCCAGTATTCTTCAACTGAGACATAACACAACAGGTCCATCCACTTTTCTGTTTTTAATTTGGCAGGATTATTTTTTATTCCCATTAGTTCCACATCACCCATGTTACTCTGTGCATTCCAGCTGTCAAAGGAGTATGGCCTCTGAGTTTCAGTGGTCATGATCCTAGAGGTGATGGTGAAGATGGAGTTTGGGTGGGCAGGGGCTAGGAGAAATGCCAGATAAGGGGCAAGATGGGTCTGGTAACCCACTACATTGTTGTTTCATGGGAAGCCATTTTTTGTATTTCTTGTTTGTTGTAGCCTTCTAATTAACATTATTTATCTATCTCCTAAGTAAAATGAACACACTCAAACTCTACTGACCTTAAGGAATTTTAAGTATGACAACATGGGTTCCTTGTAGAAACACCACTTTTAAAGTGTAAAAAAAAGAAGTTTTTTTAAAAAGCCAAATTAGAAACAAAAAGATCTGCAAACTCTGGAACCTATACATATAGAAAGAGTTTTTTGGGGGCCATATGTTCCTCTTTGTAATACAAATGTGTCAAAAGAGCAGATAGCTGCAAAAATCAACTACAAAGAATATCATGTGCGTTAATGCATATCAAGCCATTCAGTCATGAAAAAAATTTGGAGTAAGCAGCAGTGGGTCCGTCCAGACTCACTCTGCAGTGGTGATAAAATCCCAGATGCTGTGCCAGCCGTATGTGTGGAGGCTCCAGGTCGGAGGCACCCCTGGGATGTGTGTGCCTGGGGAGAGAGCAAGACTAGCTCAGCCTCGTCATTTGAAAGCTTTGAACAGCCTGTTTGGAATGCTAATGGGTTATGCTTTCTGCTTGCAGAAAAGGATGATTCTTCTGCAAAGCATTAAATCATTCCCCACCCCATCCAAGTCTTTCCAGTAGTAGTGCTATCAAATTCTATCAAGACGCTCTCTGAACTGATTTTTCCATTCAAATTTGGAGAAGACATCCTGCAGTCCAGAGGGACATAGGAAAGGCAGAAAAAGGAAAGCAGACCAAGTGAAAAAGGGGCAAAATGAGAAGGTCCTTGAAGGGTTCCTGGAGAAAAGGAAGGGGGAGACAGAGCAAGCCAGGGAGGGAATGTGGACCTAGTCCCTGTGAATGTTATCTCTGCAAGGCTAAAACCTGGAATTTCAGAACACGAAACAGACCTTCGCCTAATTGTATAGCAATGTCAGTATTAGCTGTGGTTCTGCCTCCAGTTATATTAATTTATAGAGAGGACACATATTGCAAACAGTGAGAGCTGGTTTGTAATCTGGCAGGCCATTGAAAGGAATTGTGTTAACTAGCAATTTCACACATGTTTAGCTGAGTGATCAGATCAGATCAGATCAGATCAGTTGCTCAGTTGTGCCGACTCTCCGCGACCCCATGAATCACAGCACGCCAGGCCTCCCTGTCCATCACCAACTCCCGGAGCTCACTCAAACTCATGCCCACAGAGTCGGTGATGCCATCCAGCCATCTCATTCTCCGTCGTCCCCTTCTCCTCCCGCCCCCAACCTTTCCCAGCATCAGAGTCTTTTCCAGTGAGTCAACTTGTCGCATGAGGTGGCCAAAGTATTGCAGCTTCAGCTTTAGCATCAGTCCCTCCAATGAACATCCAGGATTGATCTCCTCTAAAATGGACTGGTTGGATCTCCTTGCAGTATAAGGGACTCTCAAGAGGTGTTAAATAATGTTGTGCTTGAAGCAGAATGAGATCGTCCATGGCCTCCTACACCACTAAGGGACAGGTAAGTTTATTCCATATAATGCAATAAGTGTAATGTTTTGCATACATATCTTTGGAAACTAATAATCCATACATAGCATATATGGTAACGGGGTTAATTTTATGAAACAGGACATTTCATTTCTAGTAAGGCTGCAAATGGTTTATACTCAATGAACTCTCAGTTTCCATAATTCTCGTCCCTTCTCATCTTGAAGTGGAGCTTTTCAAGCTGTGGTCTCTGGGATTGAAGTTGTGGCTCATTTGCTGAGGACAGAGAGGAAAAGGACATTTTAGGGCTTCCCACCATGCATTCTTCATTCTCACATTCCAATCAAGCTCAAGGATAAGATATGATTATCTTTCCTGTGATAATCGTATTCAAGTTTCTGCTCCTACCTGACGATGATGCTTCAGGTTAGTCCCGTGGAACTCTCCTTGAATTTGTTTCTAACTTTAATTGCTCCTAATCTTACAACTTTTGTTTCTCCACCCCAGCCATTGAAAGTTTTCTTGTCTTTGCGGTTCCATGGATAGGAGATCGGGCTGTTGAGTTAAGAGCAGATTCATCTTTTTGAAAGTTATCGTACTGATTGACAGCATAGGTGCTGTTTGAGAGCGACGTGAGGTCATCTATGAATGAGCACACCCCAGGTCATCCGCAGCATGTCCAGAGGCTGCAACCATGACTACAGGGAGAACTTTCCTTGTCATCCTCGCTCCCTTCCAACTGAAGCTAGAAGAAAAGTGACACTCCTGTAGCTCTTAACTACTCATTTCTAAAAGGTGGGGACCATACCACACCTAAGTGGTACACAGGACAATTCTCTACCGTGTGCCTCTGCTTTGAGAAATCTTTGGATCCTCCCAGTGTCTCTCAGACCTGGCACCAAGCTGCTATCACACAACTGAAACATTTTCTTTTTCATGACAATTTTTTTTTTATCACTTCCAGACTTCAACTTTTTCCATTTTATTGAAAATTCTTGGTTTACTTGTCAGCAGATCAAATGCTGTTCTTAAGTGCACATATTTTAAAATTAACAGTCCTTTAACTCCAGCGAACAAACCTGGTTAGAAAGAGCTTTTTACTCCAACATGAACTCTTAATTTCTTGCTCAATTCTTATGTACTGAGGAAATAATTTCATTCCTGAGACGATGGACTGAGACTCTCTACATATGGTATACAGGACATGTCCCTGACTGCCTTTGGAGGCAATAATTTTTAGTCTTGGTTGCTAATTAATTTTGTGTGCTCCCTAGCCTTTGCTAGCACACTGATTTAAATTCTGTTTTTATTTTTATTATTTTTTAAAACTGTCTAGTCTGTGCATGTTAAGATTTTTTTGTAGTTTTCAGGCATCACCTCTTCCCATTCAGATCCATGAACCATTGTTTCTTGTTTTTTATTGTCTAATGTGCCATTCCTGGATAATTTTATACCTCCCACCACCACAAGGGAATACAATATCATGGCCTTTTTTAAAAAAGAATTTTATTATTTATTTATTCATTTTGTTTAGGGCTTCCCTGATGGCTCAAACAGGAAAGAATCCACCTACAACGCAGGAGTTACAGGAGACTAGGGTTGGATCCCTGGGTCAGGAAGATACCATGGAGGAGGAAATGGCAACTCACTCCGGTATTCTTTTTTTTTTAATATAAATTTATTTATTTTAATTGGAGGGTAATTACTTTAAAATATTGTAGTGGTTTTGCCATACATTGACATGGATCCGCCTTGGGTGTACATGTATTCCTCATCCAGAAACCTCCTCCCACCTCCCTCCCCATCCCATCCCTCAGGGTCATCCCTGTGTACCAGCCCCGAGCACCCAGTCTCATGCATCGAACCTGGACTGGTGATCCATTTCACCTATGATAATATACATGTTTCAATGCCATTCTCCCAAATCATCCCACCCTCACCCTCTCCCACAGAGTCCAAAAGGCTGTTCTATACATCTGTGTCTCTTTTGCTGTCTTGTATGTGGGGTTATTGTTACCACCTTTCTTAATTCCATGTATATGCATTAGTATACTGTATTGGTGTTTTTCTTTCTGGCTTACTTCACTCTGTATAATAGGCTCCAGTTTCATCCACCTCATTAGAACTGATTCAAATGTATTCTTTTTAATTGCTGAGTATTCCATAGTGTATATGTACCACAGCTTTCTTATCCATTCTTCTGCTGATGAACATCTAGGTTGCTTCCATGTCCTGGCTATTATAAACAGTGCTGCAGTGAACATTGGGGTACATGTGTCTCTCTCAATTCTGGTTTCCTCAGAGTGTGTGTCCAGCAGTGAGATTGCTGGGTCATATGGCAGTTCTATTTCCAGTTTTTCAAGGAATCTCCACACTGTTCTCCATAGTGGCTGTACTAGTTTGCATTCCCACCAACACTGTAAGAGGGTTCCCTTTTCTCCACACCCTCTCCAGCATTTATTGCTTGTAGACTTTTGGATAGCAGCCATTCTGACTGGCTGAAGTGGTACCTCATTGTGGTTTTGATTTGCATTTCTCTGATAATGAGTGATGTTGAGCATCTTTTCATGTGTTTGTTAGCCATCTGTATGTCTTCTTTGGAGAAATGTCTGTTTAGTTCTTTGGCACATTTTTTGATTGGGTCATTTATTTTTCTGGAATTGAGCTGACACTCTCGTATTCTTGCCTAGAAAATTCCATGGACAGAGAAGCCTGGCAGGCTATAGTCCATAAGGTTGCAAAGAGTCAGACACTACTGAGCACCTGTGCACAAAGCGATTAATTCATTTTTTAAATTTTACTCTTTTGGCTGAGTAGTATGGTATGTGGGATCTTAATTCCCCAACCAGAAATTGATCCCATGACCCCTGCATGTGGAGCGCATAGTCTTAACCACCAGAGAACCAGGGAAGCCCCTCAATTGCATTTTAAAATTGAACTATATTTATTTTATCTCATGAGAAAGGTGGGTGATATCTAGACTACATCAAGGCAGTGTTCTATCACTCAGCTCCAGACACATCTGTTTCCCTTTCTCTTGGATTTTGGATTGGACAGACTGATTACTCTGAGGGTCCACTGTGACTCTTTTGGTTGAAAAGGTGCTCTGCCACTGACTAGCTCTGTGGCCTCTGAAAGTTCTCTTAACCTTTCTGAGCTTCAGTTTCACAGTTTATAAAGTGGGAATGAAGTGTGTCTTAGTCGCTCAGTCGTGTCCAACTCTTTGAGACCCCATGAACTGTAGCCAGCAAGGCTCCTCTGTCCATGGAATTCTCCAGGCAAGAATACTGAAGTGGTTTGCTGTGCCTTCCTCCAGGAGATTGTCCTGATCTGGGGATTGAATGTGGGTCTCCTGCATTGCAGATGGATTCTTTACCACCTGAGCCACCAGGGAAGATTTATTTGATAAAGGACAGAAATGGTATGGACTTAACAGAAGCAGAAGATACTAAGAAGAGGTGGCAAGAATACACAGAAGAACTGTACAAAAAAGATCTTCACGACCAAGATAATCACGATAGCGTGATCACTCACCTGGAGCCAGACATCTTGGAATGTGAAGTCAAGTGGGCCTTAGAGAGCATCACTACGAACAAAGCTAGTGGAGGTAACGGAATTCCAATTGAGCTCTTTCAAATCCTGAAAGATGATGCTGTGAAAGTGCTGGACTCAATATGCCAGCAAATCTGGAAAACTCAACAGTGGCCACAGGACTGGAAAAGGTCAGTTTTCATTCCAATCCCAAAGAAAGGCAATGCCAAAGAATGCTCAAACTACCACACAATTGCACTCATCTCACACGCTAGTAAAGTCATGCTCAAAATTCTCCAAGCCAGTCTTCAGCAATATGTGAACCGTGAACTTCCAGATGTTCAAGCAGGCTTTAGAAAAGGCAGAGGAACCAGAGATCAAATTGCCAACATCCGCTGGATCATGGAGAAAGCAAAAGAGTTCCAGAAAAACATCTATTTCTGCTTCATTGACTATGCCAAAGCCTTTGACTGTGTGGATCACAAGAAACTGGAAAATTCTGAAAGAGATGGGAATCCCAGACCACCTGACCTGCCTCTGGAGAAACCTGTATGCAGGTCAGGAAGCAACAGTTAGAACTGGAAATGGAGCAACAGACTGGCTCCAAATAGGAAAAGGAGTATGTCAAGGTTGTATATTGTCACCCTGCTTATTTAACTTATATGCAGAGTACATCATGAGACATGCTGGGCTGGAAGAAGCACAAGCTGGAATCAAGATTGCTGGGAGAAATATCAATAACCTCAGATATGCAGATGACACCACCCTTATGGCAGAAAGCGAAGAGGAACTAAAAAGCCTCTTGATGAAAGTGAAAGAGGAGAGTGAAAATGTTGGCTTGAAGCTCAACATTCAGAAAACAAAGATCATGGCATCTGGTCCCATCACTTCATGGGAAATAGATGGGGAAACAGTGGAAGCAGTGTCAGACTTTATTTTTTGGGGCTCCAAAATCACTGCAGATGCTGATTGCAGCCATGAAATTAAAAGATGCTTACTCCTTGGAAGGAAAGTTCTGACCAACCTAGATAGCATATTAAAAAGCAGAGTCATGCAGGCGCAGACGCGGGAGACGCCCGGCTCCGGCGGCGCAGACGCGGGAGACGCCCGGCTCCGGCGCAACCGACCACGTGCAGAATCGTGGCTGAGATGAGCTACCCCGCGCCCAGGGTTAGGGCGGTGGCCGAGAGGAGCTGTACCACGTCCAGGAGGCGGTGGCTGCTTGGGCACCGGAGGGCCGAGAGGAGCTGATCCACATTCAAAGCAGGAGGGGTGGCCTTGAGGAGATACCCCTCGTCCAAGGTAAGGTACAGCGGCTGCGCCTTGCTGGAGCAGCTGGGAAGAGATACTCCACGACCAAGTGGAATATAAGAATCCAGTGTTCTGGGGAGGAAGGAACAAGATGGCGGAGGGATAAGATGGCAAGACCACTTTCTCCCCCACAAATTCATCAAAAGAACATTTGAACGCGGAGTAAAGTCCACAAAACAACTTCCGAATACTGGCAGAGGACATCAGGCTCCCAGAAAAGCAGCCCATTGTCTTCTAAAGGAGAGAGAAGAAATCCAGCTGCACCCACCAGAACACCGACACATGCTTCCCTAACCAGGGAACCCGGACAAGTCACCCGTCCAACCCCACACACAGCGAAGAAACTACATAATAAAGAGAACTCCACAAACTGCAAGAAGAGGGAAAGGCCACCCCAAGCAAAGCAATATAAGCAAGATGAAGAGGCAGAGAAATATCCAGCAAGTAAAGGAACAAGATAATTGCCCACCAACACAAACAAAAGAAGAAGATATAGGGAATTTACCTGATAAAGAATTTCAAATTTTGATGGTGAAAATGATTCAAAATCTTGAAAGCAAAATGGAGTTACAGATAAATAACCTGGAGAAAAGGATTGAGAAGATGGAAGAAAGATTTAATAAGGACTTAGACGAAATAAAAAAGAGTCAATATACAATGAATAATGCAATAGATGAGATCAGAAACACTCTGGAGGGAACAAACAGTAGAATAACAGAGGCAGAAGACAGGATAAGCGAACTAGAAGATAGAATTGTAGAAATAAATGAAACAGAGAGGAAAAAAGAAAAACGAATTAAAAGAAATGAGGACAATATTAGAGACCTCTGGGACAATGTTAAACGCTCCAACATTCGAATCATAGGAGTCCCAGAAGAAGAAGACAAAAAGAAAGACCATGAGAGAATATTTGAGGAGATAATAGTTGAAAACTTCCCTAAAATGGAGAAAGAAATAATCACCCAAGTCCAAGAAACCCAGAGAGTCCCCAACAGGATAAACCCAAGGCGAAATACTCCAAGACACATATTAATCAAATTAACAAAGATCAAACACAAAGAACAAATATTAAAAGCAGCAAGGGAAAAGCAGCAAATAACACATAAGGGGATTCCCATAAGGATAACAGCTGATCTTTCAACAGAAACTCTTCAGGCCAGAAGGGAGTGGCAAGACATACTTAACGTGATGAAAGAAAATACCCTACAGCCCAGATTAGTATACCCAGCAAGGATCTCATTCAAATATGAAGGAGAAATCAAAAGCTTTACAGACAAGCAAAAGCTGAGGGAATTCAGCATCACCAAACCAGCTCTCCAACAAATGCTAAAGGATCTTCTATAGATAGGAAACACAGAAAGAGTGTATAAACTTGAACCCAAAGCAATAAAGAAAATGGCTACGGGATCGTACTTATCAATAATTACCTTAAACGTAAATGGGTTGAAATTTTCAAAAAGGCTAGGAAACAATTCTCATAGCCATCAATAGTTCAGTGTTGAGTTCATGAATAGTTTTTAAAGTTTGGGACAAACTGTAGTATTTGCTATTTGAAGTACTATTTGTAATTGGCATATTACGATGTAACATCGGTCTTCATTTCCAACTTAAAACGCCTAAAAATGCCTAACAGGTTTTTAGATTTGTAAATTTTAGTTGAAATGTATTTTACGATGTTACTAAACCTGCAGAAATATTGAAATATTTCAGAGAACTTATTCACTGTACATTTAATTTATTTTATTTATTAAAGTTATGAACTTTAGGAAGTTTTACTTGTTGGGTCAAATGCTTGTTGCTTCAAATGCTTGTTGCATTTGAAGTGCTAGTTACAAGAAAATCAAATACCTTCAATGTATAAATGCTATTAAGTTTTTAAAGGACTCTGGAGTATAAGTAAGTTTCTTTAAAGAAATTTAGTCTGTTCAACTTGAAAAAAAAATAAATAAAATTGGATTATTTGATTTAAAAAAATAAAAAATAAACAGCACAGTCTTTTATATATTGTTAAAAGTTTAAAAAAAAAATTCATTACAGCAAGGTTAGTTAGACACATGATGGATGCAGCTTTAATCCTGCCATATATTATTACAGTTAAAATGTAAATGATGAAAAATATTTTGTGCTTATCAGCATTTATGTGGAAATGTGTTTTACAGTGATATATGGTGTTATATTTCTATTATTGTGATGAAAAAGAAAACAATACAAAAAGACGAAGTGTTTATTAAAACATGAAAAAAGAAAAAGAAATAAATGGTTTTGCAGCACTGAAGAGATTATAGAAAGTAAATAAGCTAGATCAGACCTGTTTTATGTAGTAATTTTATAGTTTATTTTAATTATTTCAGTTGTAAAATATTGTTATACTGTTAATTAGTTCTGATTGTTCATATTAAACTATTGTAATGCAAATAAATAAATAAGGAAAAAAAAAAAGAAAATTATTAAAGAAAAAAAAATAAAAAATAAAAAGCAGAGTCATTACTTTGCCAATCAAGGTCCGTCTAGTCAAGGCTATGGTTTTTCCCGTGGTCATGTATGGATGTGAGAGTTGGACTGTGAAGAAGGCTGATTGCTGAAGAATTGATGCTTTTGAACTGTGGTGCTGGAGAAGACTCTTGAGAGTCCCTTGGACTGCAAGGAGATCCAACCAGTCCATTCTACAGGAGATCAATCCTGGGTGTTCATTGGAAGGACTGATGCTAAAGCTGAAACTGCAATACTTTGGCCACTTCATGCGACGAGTTGACTCACTGGAAAGGACTCTGATGCTGGGAGTGATTGGGGGCGGGAGGAGACGGAGACGACAGAATGAGATGGCTGGATGGCATCACCGACTCGATGGACATGAGTTTGAGTGACCTCCGGGAGTTGGTGATGGACAGGGAGGCCTGGCGTGCTGTGATTCATGGGGTCGCAAAGAGTCAGACATGACTGAGCGACTGAACTGAACTGAACTCCTGCATTGCGGATGGATTCTTTACCATCTGAGCCACCAGGGAAGATTTATTTCATCTAAAAAACCTAGAACAGTGTCTCTGAAAATATTAGCAATTATTAAGTAGTACCATATCTAAAAGATTGTCTTCAAGGTTTTTACCTTACTAAAAAATTAGTTCTTGTAGTCAGACAAGGTGGGGAAGGATTCTTAGGATACCACCTTCTCTGAAGTGAGATTATGATATTCTGTAAACCACTGCAGTTCTGCTCTATTATTAACAGGCCTTTCCATTATTAGTGCGAGTAATGGCGTTTTCCCGGAGAAGACAATGGCACCCTACTCCAGTACTCTTGCCTGGAAAATCCCATGGACAGAGGAGCTTGGTGGGCTGCAGACCATGGGGTCGCTAAGAGTGGGAAAGGACTCAGCAACTTCACTTTCACTTTTCACTTTCACGTATTGGATAAGGAGATGGCAACCCACTCCAGTATTCTTGCCTGGAGAATCCCAGGGATGGCGGAGCCTGGTGGGCTGCCGTCTATGGGGTCGCACAGAGTCGGACAATACTAAAGTGACTCAGCAGCAGCAGAATGGCGTTTTCCAATCTTCCTATATCTGTGGGACTGTATAAAGCCTGTCTGTTTTCCCAAGACACGAATTGCTATGGACTGTGGGGAATACCCACATTCACAGCACCAGTAGTGGGTACTTCTGAAGAGTCTTCCTTAACCCTGTGCTATCTATGGCTCTCTGAGAGCCTTCTCAGCTCCCCAGGGTGGTTGCTTGCTGCTGCTGCTGCTGCTAAGTCGCTTCAGTCGTGTCCGACTGTGTGACCCCATAGACAACAGCCCACCAGGCTCCCCCGTCCCTGGGATTCTCCAGGCAAGAACACTGGAGTGGGAGCACAGTGAAAAATGAAAGTGAAGTCGCTCAGTTGTGTCTGACTCTTTGCGACCCTATGGACTGCAGCCCACCAGGCTCCTCTGTCCATGGGATTTTCCAGGCAACAGTACTGGAGTGGGGTGCCATCACCTTCTCCGTGTTGCTTAGCAGTCCCATATTTATATGCCGTTCTGGTGGCTCAGATGGTAAAGAATCTGCCTGCGATGTAAGAGACTCAGGATCGATCCCTGGGTCGGAAAGATCCCCTGAAGGAGAGCACGGCAACCCAATCCAGTATTCTTGCCTGGAGAATTCCATGGACAGAGGAGCCTGGCAGGCTGCAAATCATGGGGTTGCAAAGAGTTAGACACAACTGAGCAACTAACACTACTCCCCCATCTCTTTAACCAAGGCTGTCTGGACACCTGTCCTGAAATGGATCAATTGCATTTTTTTTCTCCAATAACTTGGCGTTGGAACTGAGACATCTAGTTGCTGCACGTGACTGCTACCGTCACCTGTAAATCTGGGAACAATAGGGCTGTCATATTGGGCCATGAGTAGAGAAAACCTGTCTGCAGCCAGAAAAAGAATGGAAACAGACAAGAAAAGTCAAGATGTGATTCAGGGAGATTTGAAAGAACCTAACCTACAGGATTCCTTGTGGCCTGGCAGTCCCAGTTGTATTCTTACCCTTCCGTTTCATGAAGATTTCTCTGCCTATATAATTAATTCCCTGTTTTTACTGAAGGTACTGAGTAACAGTCAAATACCTTAAAGTCTCTTGGTTCTTATCATTAAGGGTTTGAAATCAAGTTCTCAAGTCCATTACCATCCACTCAAGGGCCTTCATCACTTACCTATGACCTGTGTCATTTTCTTTCTATTTTTGTGCTGTGGAACTTGATACCCACCAGTTTTTCAGATAGTTAATTTTTTTTTTGTTTTACCTCTTACAATACAGAATATTTTTGGTTTAGTTATGTAAATTTGGAACAGTCTAATCTTATAATTGTCCTGAAAGTTTAATAAATGATGATTAATTAAATCTATTTATTTCTAATCCAGTTTTTGAAGTTGCATTAAATTCTGTAAAGAATATTTGTAATAGTTTGTGCTAACTCATGTTTAAGAAAGAAACTGCAATAGTCCCAGTATCAGTGGAAGTTGAATCACAGAGCAGAAAAATCTTCACTTTGATCCAGCCCAGGGCTTGGTGTTAGAGGGTGGCCCTCAGCAGAGTTTACCAAAATTTGCTCCTTTGAGCTCTTTTTTTCAGTTATGTTAATAAGTGCAATGAATAAAGGGGTTGCATGTACACATATACTATGAAATACTGAAATTTAAACACAGTTCAGCTCTCTATTAAAGGTCTGTAAAAGGATTTTATACAACAATACACATTGTGATTCTCTGATTGGTGTATAATTGTAGTAATACCTAAAGTATGTGGCCATGGAATCATTTTTCTGTAGAGAACATCTTTTGAGACAAGTGTTCCGTGGAATATATTAGTATTTGGGGTATATTGTCCTAAGGGAAGTATTTGGGGAAGATTGGTGTTGCCTGGTGTGGTTTGGCTTACCCTGCTTTCTTATTGCTTACATACAACTCATTTATTATAAATGATGCCCAAATCCCTTTGGAATTGCATGTATTTTTTAAATCAATACCAGATTTTAGGTGACATTGGCACTAAGGAAACAATCTACAAATGGCACATAGACTTCTTCTGTTGTTGTTGTTTAGTTGCTTAGTCGTGTCTGACTCTTTGTAACCCCTTGGACTATAGCCCTCGAGGCTCCTCTGTCCATGGGATTTCCCAGGCAAGGATATTGGAGTGGGTTGCCATTTTCTTCTCCAGGAGATCTTCCCAATTCAGGGATTGTACCCACGTCTCCTGTGTTGCAGGCAGATTCTTTACCACTGAGCCACCAGGAAAGCCCAAATGAAATAATATTATGAATGGCACATGGACTACCTTTAAGTGCAAAGTGCAGTCACCAGTCGTGTCCAACTCTTTGCGACCCCATGGACTATAGCCTACCAGGCTCCTCCCTCCATGGGATTCTCCAGGCAAGAGTACTGGAGTGGGTTGCCATTTCCTTCACTACTTTACAAATCCTTGCTATATAGTGTTTTATTCATCTTGGGATCTCTCCTATAGGATCAGTTCATGCCAATCATATTGGTTGAATAGAATTAATAATTTGATGAAGAGAGAGAACTAAATGTTACTTTTTTCAACAGTTAAGAAATTGTGCCTCTCTTTTTCCACAACAGTTTCCTTTAAAACATTTCTTTTAATGTAGTAAAGCTGTAACTGAACTGGCTACATCAAGCCGCACCATTTTAACTCTTGGGGATAAATTGCCAGCAAGTGCTTTACTCTTTTACAAGTTTCTTTCAAATTTAGTGAAGTATCTGTTATACTTTTGCTAAAGGGAAGAATGGTAAATCTTTATTAGTTAGGGAAATCAAAATTTTGTTGAGGTCTTCAGTAACACACCATCAATATGATAATTTAATAAAAGTATAAGAAAATGTGATAGAGAACGGTTCACTGTAAAATTGTGTTCTTCTTATATCATTAATGGAATTGACTCCGGCAGTATGAAAACAAGCTGGGCAAAGTTAAGATGCTTTAGATTACATGAGTATTCGTACTTATAATGCATGTACCATACGCACTGCATTTTAATTTATGGGCTTAAGGGAACTGTGATTAAGTAGGAGAGAGAAGAGCTTTTTAAACACCTCCTGGGGAGTGATTTCTATTCTTTGCTGTCACATCTCCAATTATTCTTTCTCTTCAAATACTTATTCTCTTTCTTTGAGTTTTCCTGGTACAGGTGGCTGCCATTTGTAGAGCTATCAATTTTGCTGCCCCCTTTTAAGGTGGCTATTATTTATGCCAGTTCCTGCTTATCCTTCTTTTGATTCATTTGGACAAGAACAGCTACAAAACATTTTTAACAGCTTGAGAAAAAGGTTAACTTTAAGGATCACATGTTATCATGCACAGCCTCCAAATAAAATGTTTCATCTGCTCCAGCACAACACTCAGGGATTGTGACTTTAACATGCTTTTAATCTGAGCCACTCTTTTAGATGCCAGAAATGTGGGGATCAATGCCATTCGAGCAGTGTAATGCCAACAAGACTATCCCACACAATGGCCGAAAACATAAGCTCTGATGGAGAAAAGTTTTTTTTTTCGTGTTCGAAAGACAGTGTGACACTCGTGTCATCTGGAAGATTTGCTTTCCTTCTGTTAATTGCTGTTGCCTATTTCACTCTTCCGAATCATTTGGTTTAAAGTTTGTTATGTTAGAATTAATGGCAGGTTTTGTAGTCTGTTAAACCATAAATTACCACTCCTTGTCTTGGTACTGAAAGAGATTACTTAGCCATTCACAATTTTCCATGGGATGTTCTCCAGATGTGTGCCATCTGAAGTCTCCTCACTCCAGTGGACTAAGCTGGCCTCTTGTTGAGGAGACAAAGAACTGGAAAATATATACATCAATGTTAAAGCATGCAGGTCCTCAGACAATGTTAAGATGCCTTCACACTTTCACTGAGTCCATTTGCGTTTGCTAACAATGCCCCTACTGTGGTGGGCAAGTGCCACTGCTGTACTTACCTCCTTTATGTCTAATTTTATGCTAATCCCCGAATTGTTCAAGGAGCCTTTAACAGTCAGCTGCCTTTCGCTGTCTTTTGAGGTATCAAATGATGTTACAACTTGGAAATCCCATAGATGTGGGCAATTGTGTCTTTAAACAATTCTGGCCCATTGGGTTTTCTAATGTGTTGTGTGTTAAGAACATGGTTCTCTCCAGTCCGTCCTGAAATACTGCGGGGGATTCTCTATTTCAAAGTGGCCCGAAGGAGCTAGCCATTAAGACAACGTTGCCTCTAATCCAATTTCCCATAATCTCAAACTCTATGTAAAAGCAAATGTTGAACCTGTAGCTGAACCCAGTCTTTTGAATACCAAACCAAGACCCATAATGTATTATCTTAACTGTTTGGGGGAGAGGCTGATTGTTTGCCAAATATCTTTGGGTTGCCATTAGTTAGGGTTTAATCCTTTAGAAATATTCAGCGCTCAGTCCCGTTCAAGCAGGAGAGTCCCGGCCCCTCCGGCCCCTCGGCGCGGCCTGGGTGATTGCCTGTGTATTTAGCCCCCACTTATTTTCTTCAGGTTCACGATCAGGCGAGACAGCACTGTCAATTCAAAAAGACATTCTTTTTTCAAACTATTGATCTCCGTTGCTCTTGCAAATCCTTTAGTATTGGCTCTCAGGATTACTATAATGCTATAATCATTCTGTTAAGGATTCAGATTTGTGGTGGGCTAAAAGATGGGAACATCAAAAGGACTGAAATGCCCTTGAAGCAATCAATTTTTGTTCATCAAATACAAATGCTGAGAGGCTGCTTTTGGCTAATAATTTATAACTGAATTAATGACACATGGCTTCCTTCGGTCTTTTTCCCTTGAATTGTTCCCCCTCCCACCCCCACCTCTTAAATGATCTGATTTTATATTCTGGCAAGTGAATTTGAATTGCATAGTGTTCTAAACAAGAAGAATGCTTTGGGAAGTGAAAAGCTCATTTCATTTGTTTTCAAACTGCTAAGGCAGTAGAATATTTTTTTCTCTTTCTTTGGGCCGTAAGAGAAGGGAGAACCTAACACAGTATCTACCATGCTTCCTCTAGTAGACAAACGTGCTTGTGGCATCTATGCGTGGGTAACATCCTGGTGAAAGCCTCCATCAGCAAAATAATTTCTGTTAAAATGACAAGTGGTCTGCTGTGTCTCAGTTCCTTCTACACGAATCAGTTCCAGCAAAGTTTGTTGACAAGATAATGATGCTTTAGGACAGGATTTTTCATTGGTGTTCACAAATATAAGTTACAGATCTCTGTTAATATAATGATTAAAACTGTTAAAGCAATTTTAAAGTTCTGAAGGCATTAAGTCATTTTCAATTCCATTCCTCACGTTTCTATATTTCAAAGTATCAATGTCAATGTTTTATCTTTTGGACAGTGAGAAGATCTTGCAAGTTGGAGTCCTGGGGGTCTGTACAGGTCTCGCGTGTCCACTGAACCTCACAGTGAATCATGAAGAAACTCTCAAGAAGAAGTTCTAAATGCAGTGTGAGCCCAATAGAAGAGCAGAATGTGGGAGAGCTGCAGAAGCCCAGCTAAACTTTGCTCTGTGCCTAGGTAGAAATTCTGATGATTCAGCTGCTGCTGCTAAGTTGCTTCAGTCATGTCCGACTCTGTGCGACCCCATAGATGGCAGCCCACCAGGCTCCCCCGTCCCTGGGATTCTCCAGGCAAGAACACTGGAGTGGGCTGCCATTTCCTTCTCCAACGCGTGAAAGTGAAAAGTGAAAGTGAAGCCACTCAGTCATGTCCAACTGTTTACAACCCCATGCGCTGCAGCCTACCAGGCTCCTCCATCCATGGGATTTCCCAGGCAAGAGTACTGGAGTGGGGTGCCATTTCCTTCTCCAAGGCATGAAAGTGAAAGGTGAAAGTGAAGTCGCTCAGTCCTATCCAACAGTTTACAACCCCATGGTCTGCAGCCTACCAGGCTCCTCCATCCATGATATTTCCCAGGCAAGAGTACTGGATTGGACTGCCATTGCCTTCTCCGGATTATTCAGCTAGGGCAGACTTGACACAAGAGTGCCTCCCTCCCTCTTTTATTTTCATTTTTTAAAATGAATTTTTGTTGTTTTACAATATTGTATTATTTATAGTTTCCGCTGTCCAGCAAAATGAATCAGCTATATCTATACATATGTCCCCTCTTTTTTGTATTCCCTTCCCATTTAGGTCACCACAGAACATTGAGTTCCCTGGGTGTAGTAGATTCTCATTAGTTATCTGTTTTATACATAGTAATGTATGAATGTCCGTCCCATTCTCCCAATTCATTCCACTCCTCATTTCCTCCACTGGTATACATATGTCCGTTCTCTACATCTGTGTCTCTGTTTCTGTTTTGCAAATAAATTGATCTGTATGGTCTTTCTAATTTTTTGTCTTACATCTAATTTTTGTCTTGCATTGGCAGGCGGGTCCTCCACCACTCGCACCACCTGGGAAGCCCTTCTAAAATTCCACACATAAGTGATATTATATGATACTTGTTTCTCTCTTTCTAACTTACTTCACTCTGTGTGACAGTATCTAGTTCTCTCCATATCTCTGCAAATGGCACAATTTTGTCCCTTTTTATGGCTGAGTAATGTTCCATTGCGTGTATGGAACCACCTCTTCTTTATCCAGTCCTCTGTCAATGGACATCGAGCTTGCTGCCATGTACTGGCTATTGTAAATAGTGCTGCAATGAACACTGGTGTAGATGTGTCTTTTTAAATTACGGTTTTCTCTGGGTATATGCCCAGGAGTGGGATTGCTGGGTCATATGGTAATTCTATTTTTAGTTTCCCACTTTTATAAACAGAGGAAAGAGTTCTGTTCCAGAGATGTCAAAACCTTGCCTGTGGTCACATGGTCAGTTGAGGCAAACCTGGAGCTGAAACCCAGAGGTCCTGAGTCCTAACATGGATTTTTCCCTCTTATATTATACTCACCATCTGCAGCAAAGTATCCTTTTCACCTTTTTTCATTTCATTATGCATTTATATTCCATTAAATATTATACACGTGGTAACAGAAATTGTGGATGTATATCTGGTAAAAAAGGAAATTTTGGTGAAAATGGGTTTCCATAGTTATACCTTGATGGTTATTTGAGGAATTCCAATATAAAAATAGACATATTTTTGCTTAAAGAACAACTCTTAAGATCTCCTGTTCTCTTCCACATTCCAGTTGAAAGCTATTCTGAGGAAATAACAATATAATTTTCACCAAAGTGTAAATAATACTTTCCTCAAGGACATAGGCCTTCTGATGAGAAACAAACTATAACCCACAGAAATAAAACTGCAATGGAGGAATTTTACTTATCAGCAGATAAGGGAGGTCTTTTTAGCCATCAATGTCCCTGGAATTGTACCAGTCCTATTTCTGTTCCTGCCAATTTCACATCCTTTTAAAGACTGGACTTGGTGGTGCAGTGTCAAAATCCACTTCTCATTGTCTGATTTAAAGTCCACTTCCAGAGATGTCTGGGGCTTCTCTGGAAGCTCAACTGGCAAAAAATCTGCCTGCGATGTGGGAGACCTGGGTTTGATCCCTGGGTTGGGAAGATCCTCTGGAGAAGGGAATGGCTACCTACTCCAGTGTTCTGGCCTGGAATATTCCATGGACTTTAAAACCCATGGGGTCACAAAGAGTAGGACACGACTGAGTGACTCTCTCTTTTAATTTTTCACTTTCCAGAGATGTCTAATTTAACACTGATAGCTGTACTGGTATTCTCTGTAAGTTCTCTTTACGAAGTTTTTGACATTTGCTTTTTTTTTTCTTTTAAAATTTCCCACTGCTTTTCACACTTTTGGGAGGAAGTTACATCTTAAATACTTTGCTTGCTTGATTTTCTCAATGTTGTCTGACTTAATCTCTGTAAACTATCAGAAGCCATGGTAGAATGTTTGTTACCCCTCACATCATGTGGTATTTATCGAGCTGTTGGTGTTTGGAAATAAATACCAGCCCACTTGTTTTAAATACCACTGGCAGTTTTATGCAGGTGTTGAGGGTGAAAAAGAGCTTCCTATCTTGGAATAACTGAGTTATCATCTTTTAAACAGAGATGGTGTTTTCTACTAATGACATTTAGGAGTTTACAACAGGCAGGTGTGAGTGTTGGGGGAGAGGAAGAGAGATACTCAGCCTGCTGTCATGGGGTCAGACAGAATACAAAGTGGCAACTTTTATAGATTAATCAGGAGCCATGTTTTTCTTCCTTTAAAGCAAAACCATTGCTTCCCAATTTGTTATTCACACAGTCCAAATACACTTGCTACCAACCAGCACAGAAGAAAAACATACACAAGGGTCATTTAACTTTTAGCTACAAGAAGAGTCTATTCTCTTCTTATTTGTTTGCTTGTATATTTTTGATGTATTTCCCTGCAGTGACAGCAACACATTGAGGGTGACTTTAAAATGAAACATGGATTCACAAAACAGGAGCTGATGCTTTCATACTAACACAGTTCCAGAGAGTGCATTGTGTTGGAAAAAAAAGCATTCACCCTGTACACCACTGGATATCAAGCCCCACATTCCCGGCTAGAACCTTGTGTCTGGCCCCAGGCACCCTCTAGATTTAGTCATTTTAGCAGCATTGTAGAAAATCCCATGGATGGAGGAGCCTGGTGGGCTGCAGTCCGTGGGGTCGCTAAGGGTCGGACACGACTGAGCGACTTCACTTTCACTTTTCACTTTCACACATTGGAGAAGGAAATGGCAACCCACTCCAGTGTTCTTGCCTGGAGAATCCCAGGGACGGGGGAGCCTGGTGGGCTGCCGTCTATGGGGTCACACAGAGTCGGACATGACTGAAGTGACTTAGCAGCAGCAGGAGCATAAATATAAACAATAAATGAAATGAGATATTTTTAAATAAAAATCTAAAGTGACCTAAATGGACCTGAACAATCTGTTACATAGCACAGACCTGTGTGCCTGGTTCATTTATGGCTAACCCTGTGTTGCTCTGCTGGCTGCTCATATTTTGATTTAATGAGCGTGGAGAAGAGAGGAGAAGCAAAAACCACTTGCTCTCTTTTTTAAACGTTTTATTTTATATTGGAATGTAACTGATTAACAATGTTGTGGTAGTTCCAGGTGGACAAGGAAGGGACTCAGCCCTACATATACACATATCCATCCTCCCCCAAACATCCCTCCCATCTGCTGCTGCAGATGCTGAGTCACTTCAGTCGTGTCCAACTCTGTGTGACCCCTTAGACGGAAGCCCACCAGGCTCCCCCGTCCCTGGGATTCTCCAGGCAAGAACACTGGAGTGGGTTGCTATTTCCTTCTCCAATGTGTGAAAGTGAAGTCGCTCAGTCATGTCCGACCCTTAGCGATCCCATGGACTGCAGCCTACCAGGCTCCTCCATCCATGGGATTTTCTAGGCAAGAGTACTGGAGTGGCTTGCCATTGCTTCCCTCCCATCTAGGCTGCCACATAACATTGAGCAGAGTTCCCTGGGAAAGCACTTTCTCTTCCCAAGTTTGAAGGATTTCCTTTCCTTTGGTAGTTAAAACCAGAATTTTGTTCAGGACAATGAAACCATTTCTCCCCAATATTGAAGCAATGCTGACTATTGTTACTCTCTTTCTCAATGATACAAGAAACAATTGGATTTTTTTTCAGATTAATCCAGAATAACGTTTCCCTTCATGGAATCAGTGTGTTAGTTTTCTCAGAGGGGAAGAGCAGGAGTATGTCCTGGGCCTCAGTTCGTGGGGTTGACCCTGAGGGTCAGCGGAAAGTGAGGAGGTCAGGAAGATGCCCAGGACTGAAGATCCGAATCTCAGTGAGGACTGGGGCATTTTCTAGGATAAGACGACAGTTCTGTCAGTTGAACTTGCCTGTGACTCCACCTCTGTCCTTTACTTTTTCAATTGCTCTCTTTCCTGCTTCACCAATAATTCCTTTTACAATATGTTTGTTGGGATCTTCACCAGTTGGTGAGGTACTATCCAGTAGGGTGCACTGCTGGGAGATTTTTCCTTCTACCAGAGGACTCTGTGGGCTCCAGGCCTTCAGATCTAGCCAGGATTGGCCAGGGGACAAACCAAGCATGGTAGCATCTGGCAGGAAAAGAGGATGAGAAAGTGTGCCCTAATGTATAAATCTCTGCAGGTGTACTATGTGCTACATTCCTATTTGTTTTATATTATATAATATACTGGAGAAGGCAAAGGCACCCCACTCCAGTACCCTTGCCTGGGAAATCCCATGGACGGAGGAGCCTGGTTGGCTGCAGCCCATGCGGTTGTAAACAGTTGGACACAACTGAGAGACTTCACTTTCAGTTTTCAGTTTCATGCACTGGAGAACGAAATGACAACCCATTCCAGTGTTCTTGTCTGGATAACTTCAGGGACAGGGGAGCCTGGTGGGCTGCCGTCTATGGGGTTGCACAGAGTCAGACACAACTGAAGCGACTTAACAGCAACAGATATAATATACATCCTATATAGCTATGTCTTATATAACATATATGTTTTTGAAAGTAATCACTTAACTGTGCCTGGCACATGCAAACTTTCAATACGTGTTGCTGAAATTTGCAGAGGAGTCTATGAGTTTATTGTGCTCATGGCTCTGGAAGAGCAAAGAATACCTCACATGTAATTGGGGTAATAGTACACACTTTCTCAGTCCTGAAGAATTGACATGAGGCTCAAATCAGTTGTTATATGTGAAAATGTGAGCTAGTGCTATACACATCTAAAGAAGTATTATTAGCTATGTATTCAAAGCCAGATTTAAGAAAACTGTATACACCTGTGTCTCTTTTGCTGTCTCATATACAGGGTTAAGGTTACCATCTTTCTAAATTCCATATATATGCGTTAGTATACTGTATTGGTGTTTTTCTTTCTGGCTTACTTGACTCTGTAGAACAGTGTTTGGGACTCTGTGGGAGAAGGTGAGGGTGGGATGATTTGGGAGAATGGCATTGAAACATGTATATTATTATATATGAAATGAATCACCAGTCCAGGCTCGACACATGATACAGGATGCTCAGGGCTGGTGCACTGGGATAAACCAGAGGGATGGGATGGGGAGGGAGGTGAAAGGGGGGTTCAAGATGGGGAACACACGTACACCCAGGGTGGATTCATGTCAATGTATGACAAAACCAACCAATATAATATTGTAAAGTAATTAGCCTCCAATTAAAAAAAAAACTGTAGAAGAGGGAAGATCAAACTTTGGGAAAGTTGTGGACATGTTACTGGACATTTGTGCACGTGTTTTGGAAAAACTTGTGTTTTGTAGGTGCCTGGTATCAGCAGCCCCATCTCGTCAGTGTGCGACTCATTTCAATAGTTCAGAAAAACTAATGTATTGGTTCCTTTAGAGTGAATTCCTTCATTCAAGCAGGAATAGAAAAAGACTAAACCTTGTGTCCACTGGAAAAAGTGAGGACTTTCGAAGGATAAAATGGTGGGCAAGACAGGAATAAAATGAGGACAAGAACATGAATAGCAGTTGTGAAGGGATTGGAGAAGATTTGGTGGCTTCCTGTGTGGAGTCCATGGGGAGTGGCAGAAATGGGGAGAGAGTTTTCCTAAGATGTTTTATTGTGTAATATTGTCCCTTCCCCCTGTCCACCTGAACTGTGTATTTTCTAAAGATATTAAATAAAAATTATATTTTTAAAAAATCAGTATACCACAAGATGGTCTCCAGGGTCACCCATATTATTTCCACTGTGCCTAATATCAAACTATTACTCCATGAACAAAATAACTTATTGAGCACATAGTGTGTTCTGGGAACTAGTTTTCTTCTTCTTTTTTTTTTTAATTTATATATTTCTTTATTAAGGGATAATTGCTTTACAGAATTGTGTTGGTTTCTACCAAACATTAAAATGAATCAGCCACAGGTACACATATGTCCCCTCCCACTTGAACCTCCCTCCCACCTCACTCCCCATCCCATCCCCCTAGGTTGTTACAGAGCCCGGTTTGAGTTCCCTGAAACATACAGCAAATTCCTACTGGCTATCTAAGGAACAAGCATTGATCCTTCCACATTATCTTACAGGATTCAAACAGCATAACAGCAGAAATGGGTATATCTCCATGTTTTAAAAGAGGAAACAGACTCAGAAAGAAAAACTGCCCACACTTGGTGTTCTCAAACTTCAGCGCATCAGAATCACTGGAAGATTCATTGAAACTCAGATTGCTGGGCCCCTGACCCTAGAAGTTTCTGATTCAGTAGGTCTGGGGTGTGAGTTGGACCATAAAGAGGGCTGAGCACTGAAGAATTGATGCCTTTGAATTGAGGTGCTGAGAAGACTCTTGAGAGTCCTTGGGACTGCAAGGAGATCAAACCAATCAAACCTTAAGGAAATCAACCCTGAATATTCATTGGAAGGACTGATGCTGAAGTTGAAACTCCAATACTTTGGCTACCTGATGTGAAGAGTTGACTCATTGGAAAAGACCCTGATGCTGGGAAAGATTGAAGGCGGGAGAAGAAGGGGATGACAGAGGATGAGATAGTTGGATGGCATCACTGACTCAATGGACACGAATCTGAGCAAACTCAGGGAGATAGTGAAGGACAGGGAAGACTGGCATGCTGCAATCTATGGTGTCCCAAAGAATCGTACACGACGTAGCAACTGAGCAACAACAGGTCTTGGGGGGAGCTTAAGAATGTACCATCCTAATATGTTCCAAGGGAAGGCTGAGCCACCATTCCTTAACAATCTTTGGCTTAAGATCATTTCTTTTTAAAGCCTAGCAGCGTATGTGGAATCTAGGAAAATGGTATAAATGATCTTGTTTGCAAAACAGAAATAGAGACACAGATGGAGAGAATAAATATATGGACACCAAGCAGGGGAAAGTGGGGTGGTAGTGGTGGTATGAATTGTAAAGTAGGTAACTAATGAGAACCTATTGTACAGCTCAGGGAACTCAGTGCTCTGTGGTGACCTAAATGGTAAGGAAATCCAAAAACAAGGGGGCATATGTATACGTATGACTGAATCACTTTGCTGTACAGTAGAAACTAACACAACATTGTAAAGCATCTTTACTCCAATACAAATTAAAAAAAAAAAAAACCCTTTTAAAAAAAAAACTCAGCAGCTAGGATTTGAACTAGCTTGACCACAGAACTCATTTCCTTCCCATTGCACCCTTCCCCCGGCCCCCACTGCCTCTTCAGGACTCTTAACTTTGACTATGCATTAGAAGTATCTTGGGACATCCAGGCCACAGCTCAGGAGCAAAACTTCTCAGATATTTTCAATGGACTGCTAAGGGCAATACTCACTGTTACAAGGTAAGAAATCAAGGAATATGGCTTAAATGGTCCCAGGGACCCAGAACCTGTGTGTGTGAATGCGCACGCGCATATGTGTGTTCACATCCACGTGAGAAGCTGAATGAATCCTCTCTAGACCTAAGTCTGAAGCAGTTATGTCCTTATTTGCATTTTCTCCACTGGTTCAGACGTGGAATAAGCCCAGGCTTTGGAGTCTGACCACCTAGGGTTTAATCCTCTTGAGGCTGCTTTGTAGCTGTGTAATCCAAGTCAAGTTCCTTTCTTAGTGCTGATATGTTGTTTATGTGGAATGAATGTGATATGATCCATAAAATATAAGCAGAATAGGACTCTGTTCCCTTACTGTGTTCCTTTAGAAGAAAGGCTGGTTTGGCAGCTTTATAACTAAAACCAGCATTTCCCAAAGTGTGAGAGTTACACTGCTGATGGCACAAGAGATGTTATTTGTGCCCCAACATGGATTAAATAAAACCAAATCATATTATGAGGAAGTTTTTTTCTTTTCAAATGTTTTAAATTCTTCTGAGTATATCAAAGGGAAAGTTTCAGTGTGGCACTAGCATGCCTTTACAATGCCTCCAAACTTGCTTCCTAATAATCCATATATAATAACATATATGTATAAATATATATGTCTAATTTATAAGTTACATATAAGTTTCAGGTGTATAGCATTATAATTTGACATGTGTATACACTGTAAAGTAATCATCACCACAAGTCTAGCTGCCATCCCTCACCATATGGTTGACCCCTTTCACCCATTTTGCCCACTCCCATATCACCTTCCCTTCTGGTAACCACCAATCTGTCCTCTGAATCTATG
Organism: Moschus berezovskii; assembly: GCF_049115385.1. Classification (NCBI taxonomy): domain Eukaryota; kingdom Metazoa; phylum Chordata; class Mammalia; order Artiodactyla; family Moschidae; genus Moschus; species Moschus berezovskii. Next base: position 55,477,977 of record NC_142469.1, read on the forward strand.
AGTCTGTTTTCATTTATTTTGTTTGGAAATTTGTTTTGTTTCTTTCAAATTCACATATGAGTGAAATTATATGGTATTTGTCTTTCTCCATCTGACTTCTTTCACTTTGCATAATACCTCCAAGGTTCATCCATGTCATTACAAATGGAAATATTTCATCCTTTTTCATGGCTGAGTAGCATCCCAGTATATTTACATACCATATCTTCTTTATCCATTATTGGATACTTAGGTTGTTACCATGTTTGGCTATTGTAAATAGTGCTACAATGAACCTAGGCATGTACACACCTTTTTGAATTAGTGTTTTCATGTTCTTTGAATAAATAACCAGAAGTGGAATAACTGGATCACATGGTAGTTCTATTCTTAATTTTTTGAGGAATCTCCATACTATTTTTCATAATGGCTGCCCCAATTTACATTCCCAACAACGATGTATGAGGGTTCCCTTTCCTATTCAGCTTCTCCAACATTTTTAATTTTTTGTCTTTTTGATAATAGCCATTCTAACAAGTGTAAGATGGTATCTCATTGCTGTTTTCATTTGTATTTCCCAAATAATTTGTGATACTAAACATCTTTTTATGTGCCAGTTGACAGCATATACCACTCAATATGATATTAGCCTAGGAAATCAACCCTGAATATTCTTGGAAGGACTGATGCTGAAGCTGAAGAACCAGTATTTCAGCCACCTGATGTGAAGAGCCGACTCATTGGAAAAGACCCTGATGCTAAAAGACTGAGGGCAGGAGGAGAAGAAGGGGTAACAGAGGATGAGATGGTTGGATGGCATCACCAACTCAATGGACATCAGTCAATCAGTTCAGTTCAGTCGCTCAGTCATGTCTGACTCTTTGCGACCACATGAATCGCAGCACACCAGGCCTCCCTGTCCATCACCAACTCCCAGAGTTCACCCAAACTCATGTTCATTGAATCGGTGATACCACCCAGTCATCTCATCCTCTGTCATCCCCTTCCCCTCCCACCCCCTATCAGGGTGCTTTTCCAGTGAGTCAACTCTTCGCATGAGGTGGCCAAAGTACTGGAGTCTCAGCCTCAGCATCAGTCTTTCCAATGAACACCCAGGACTGATCTCCTTTAGGATGGACTGGTTGGATCTCCTTGAAGTCCAAAGGGACTCTCAAGAGTCTTCTCCAACACCACAGTTCAACAGCATCAATTCTTCTGTGATCAACTTTCTTCACAGTCCAACTCTCACATCCATACATGACCACTGGAAAAACCATAGCCTTGACTAGACGGACATTTGTTGGCAAAGTAATGTCTCTGCTTTTTAATATGATATCTAGGTTGGGCATAACTTTCCTTCCAAGGAGTAAGTGTCTTTTAATTTCATGGCTGCAATCACCATCTGCAGTGATTTTGGAGCCCCCAAAATAAAGTCTGACACTCTTTCCACTGTTTCACCATCTATTTCCCATGAAGTGATGGGATCAGATTTTGAGCAAACTCCAGGAGATAGTGAAGGATAGGGAAGCCTGGCATGCTGCAGTCCATGGTGTTGCAAAGAGCTGGACATGACTGAGTGAGTGAACAGCATGATGTTAGCAGTGAGTCTGTCACATATGGCCTTTATATACATTTCATCTATACCAGTTTATTGAGAGTTTTTATCATAAATGGGTAGGGAGGCAGGAGGATGAAGGACAAAGAAGGCAATTCTGACTGAATCAGAAGTTGGGCTTTGAAGATGGAGGAAGAGCCATAAGTAAAGGCAGGTGGAGAACCTGTAGGAAAAAGGGATTAGATTCTCTTGTGAAGCCTCTGTCAACACATTTTAGACTTCTCTCCAGAACTCTAAGTTAATAAATTTGCATTGTTTTGAGTCATTAAGCTTGTGGTAATTTGTTATGGCATCAATAGGAAACAATACATGGCCCATGGAGAGGCCCCATGACAGACAGGGGTCTCAGTTCCAGGAGGAACCATTGTTAAGAGATTAGGAAGAACAGCCAGGTGGGCCCTTTAACAAATCTGCCTGGTGCTGCTATTTCATGTTGAATGATTCATCATCCTTGTGAATGATATAGGAAACTGCCAAACTACTTTCCAAAACGGCTTTTTACCAATTTATATTCCCTCTAGCCATGGAGTTTCCATTGTTCCACATCTCTGACAATACTTGGTATGGTCAGTCTTCTTAATTTTAACTGTTCCAGTGGGCATGAACTGGTATCTCATAGTTCAGTTCAGTTGCTCAGTCGTGTCCGACTCTCTGCGACCCCATGAATCACAGCACGCCAGGCCTTCCTGTCCAACACCAACTCCCAGAGTTCACTCAATCTCATGTCCACAGAGTCGGTGATGCCATCCAGCCACCTCATTCTCCGTCGTCCCCTTCTCCTCCCGCCCCCAACCTTTCCCAGCATCAGAGTCTTTTCCAGTGAGTCAACTCGTCGCATGAGGTGGCCAAAGTATTGCAGTTTCAGCTTTAGCATCAGTCCTTCCAATGAACACCCAGAATCGATCTCCCTTAGAATGGACTTGTTGGATCTCCTTGCGGTACAAGGGACTCTCATTACTGGTCATTTAATTTTGATGTGATCTTTACCTACAGTTTTTTAATAAAAAACAAGCTATAACATTTATTTCTATTATTATATTGAAAATAGGGGAAATGGAATAAAGGCATAATAAAAATTCAATTTCTGTTATTGTAAAGAAAATAAGGGGAAATGAAAGAAGCAGAAAAGAAACCATATGTTGTAGGGAAATAAAAAGACATTAAATGGATTTTATCAAGTAAGATGACTTCACAAAGTGTGGATATTTTGATTTGTTTCAAGTGAACAGACCTCCCCACTCCAGACATCAACAGAAGAGGCTATGGAGGCAGAGACGGCATTGTGAGCTGCTGGAGAAGACTTGAGACAGGCTGAGTGCTAGCAGTTCATCTGCAGAAGCAAGGAAATATTCCTGACAAGATGTTCTGAGGCTGAACGATTCCTTTTCTCATTGCCCAATAGAGGCTGCATTCGGTAGATTATGTCACTTTCCAGTTGACTCACTTTTTTACCTCCTAAACCCAAGAGAAAAGAGGATGGTGTTGAATATTTGCCGTTGTTGAACAATGATTTCCCCTTCAATTTCTGCCCAGGCTTTGTTGCTGAAACACCATTTAGACTCAGACTGTGAAAGCAGAAAGCATGATGACAGTTAACCTGACCGGGGGTTAAGGATAAAGCTGATACACCTGAGTCACCAGTAATCATGCCCAAAACCCTCAGTCTCCAAAGTGGTTCATGGATGTCAGAGGTTTTTTTCCCCAGTTTGATGCCTTTGTAGCTTCACAAAGGCATCAAACTGGGGAAAGAAGCTAATCCCCTGTACTCCAGAAATTAAACTTATTACTTATGCAGAATTTGGTAAAACGTGTAGAAACATGTGGGTGGCCATAATTTCAACTCAGTGATCTTTTAAAAGATTAGCATAAGATGATAAAAATAACAACATTCAATTTAGAAATTTTCACGAAACCAGTTAATATTCCTGTTCCCTGGAATACCACTGATGGTTACGTGTGTACATTTTTTTTCCTAATGGGGTATCAGAAAGCTTACAACCTCTAAGAGAATCTCAGAGAAGAGTGATTTTGAGCAATTCGTCATCTGTGATGGGGAACAAAGGTCAACAAGTGACAGCCAGAATTGATGTTCAAAATTATTTGAAACTACATCATCACCACTACCCACTAATACATTTTTTCATTGACACTTGTTTATCTCTTTACCAAAAAGGAATTTGAGAGGACAAACTTAAGGGGTGTTGGTCTATGTGAGGATTATAACCAAAGTGCTCAGATTTGATCCTGATCCATCCTCTGTTGCTATTGGGACCAGATTTTCAAAATTGATCCAATGAATAATGCACTGTGTAATTATTCTCTGTTTTCTGAGACATGTCCTTTTCCAAATCATGTAAATAAAGACTTACAAGGTCACTTTATATTTTTTGCCCAAAGTATGGTTTTTAAATTTCCATGCTAGACATGCAATACTATAAACTAATTAATTGTCTTAAAATATGCAAAGTGTGAAGTCATTGTAAAGTTACTGCTGCCACCAAATGTATAACTTGAAACGTATGCCTCCAAGCAATGAGTACTTCAGAGAAGACTCCAGAGAGAATTAGACCCAGAATTCTGTTATGGAGCTTTGATACATTTCAAACACAACTAATGAAAAGAAATAGCATATTGAAAATGGAGATCATATGTATGGTGTAGCCTTTCTCAGAAATTCCTTAAAACAGAAAAAAAAATTGGCAATAAAATTCTATTCCTTCAAGCTGAGAAATGGTTCCATGATGCATCAGCTGGGACCTGGGTTAAATCCAATATAGTACATCCTTAGTAAAGAATACTAGTCAGCTGTTGAAAGAGGTAGGCTTACACATATTGACTTGGCAAAATCTCTAAGACATATTTTTAAATGAAAAATGCAAGAACAATAAAACCGTATAACCCCATTTACACAGAAAGAAATGAAGTATAATTGAGATATAAACACATATGTATATAAGGGCATGAGATGCATACCAAACTATTGACAAAGGTTACTTCTGGGAGGGGAGTAGGTGAGTATGTGTGTATCAGTGTTCACATGTGCATTGCAGGTGACCTGAGGGGCAATGAGCCAGAAATTAGCAGGTTTTGTTCTCTATGATTCTTTTTGTTTGCATATTTTACAAGACTACATGTAGGTATAGGACAACCACCCCCAAACAAGAAAAGAAATGGTTTAATTAGATGTACTTCAGTCAATTTAAGGTTAAAATATGATACTGGTATATATCTAAATCTGTAACATTTTTACTGACAGTACAATTGAAGAGAGCTCTGGAGTTGGTTCTATAAGGCCAAAACAATTAACTGAAGATGGAAATAAATACAGATACAATCCAGGGAAAAGTGGTAAACTCCTATACACTTTGTTCTCCATTCTATTTCCCATACCTAATACAGATCACAGCTTTATAAAGCAAAGGGTTCAGTAAATATTAATTGGATAGATGTTTTTGGAATATCTTCCAACATCTGTTGGAAGCCTATCTTTTTATGACTTAAAATGCAAATATTGAACAAATGATATTATTGAACATATTAGAGACAGTGTGACTTCTACTACCTGGCTTAATTCTGTTTCCTCAGCAAAGACACTAACGTCAAGAACATTAGATAACCATGCTCAGTGAGAACAGAGAAGACTGCAAGAAACCAACATGGCACCCAGCTTCATACCAAATGGAAATTGTCCAGATGACGGTGGTGTCCAGCCTTCTCTAGACGTCACATCTGGCTTCTGGAGCCCTTCCTTCAGCAGCATCCACCAGCCGTACTTAACATGAAACGCGAAGCAGGATCACCCACAACGTGCTCCTGGACCTCAGCCAGGCTGCCGACCCTGTGGCAAAGCTGTTGCAACACAAGATCTTTGGGGAGAACGTGTGGAGAATGGATGGCAATGCAGGCTCGGCACCAAGTTGAAACGGGATCGCCACGAGCAGGGTGGGCACAAGAAACACGGAGATTTAATATCAAATGATAGGCTGCCTAGATGGACTTCTGGGAAATCAGATGAAATGGAAAAATTCCTTTCAGGCCAAGAGTCCCATTGGGGAAAGGGAAGAGAATAAAGAACAAAAGAAAAATTTTTTGCAGCATTAGCTCTGACTGAAGGGGTATTATTAGTGGATGGATGGAATATAAAGTAATCTGCCTCCCAATGGCTGTCTTCTGTCTGGTCATCACCAACAGTGATATTAATTTTAAACACAAAGGAATTTTGTATAGTTAATCCAGAATATGTCTATAAATTTTACATTTATATGGAAAGTGTTTTTGCATAGTCATGGTGTTTACCTAGGTTTGAGATTTGCAACCGTGTCACATTTTAAAACTTTGGAAAAATAATTCTATGTTCATAATTTCCAATGTAAAATGAAAACACAAACCATCTGGAAATTATCAAAATGCTATGTAAAGGCAATGATGCCATTTACTGTATAGAATCAATTTAGCACACCAATAAAAACACACACACGTATAAACCTTGAAAAAGCCGGCTATTTCTTTTTTTCCATAGAACTTTTCATTTAAATTCTGTAGCCATTGTTGTGCAGTAAATTTCGTTGTCACACAGCTATAGCTAAAGTGCTTTTTATTTGATGTAATCCTACTGCATCATTAAAATATCAGTATTTTTTATGTTTTGCAAATATTTGTGGACACCATTAAGCAACATGAAGGCAAGTGCAGTAACAAATGTCCATTTTATGGCCACTGTCAGACTATATATTGTACAATGCCCCAAGATTATCAGCAATCTAGACCTAAATTATCACAACCCTAAGTCCATGAAACACAAGACACATATATAATCTCCCTTAGTCCATGTATTGAAATGTTAGAATTGAAAGCTTGGGCTATCAATTCAGGCAAAAAATGTCGTTTTCCAGAGGAATTTTTCACTCTGGACAAAAAAAGAGAACAGGCAAAGGAATGAAGCTAAAAGTTGATTTCTGAGAATGGCTCTAAACCTGAGAGAAGATTTTTAAGTGTCCAGAGAAGAAAGAGGGGAAGTAAATGGACCAGTGGGGAAGATTATTTTTTAACCAGTGCTTTATTATTGTGAGTTAACAAAGATGTTCAGATTATCAGTAAACGATGCTGGTTTATGGGGTTAGAGATTTCCTCCCAACGCAACAATTCTTCTCAAGAGAAACCAAAGAGATTGATGTTTCAAACTATGAATGACAAATTGCCCATAACATATAGTTCATAGCAAATACAGAACAAATAGTCTCTAAGTTGCTCAGGTATGCAACCAGCTAAGGTGCAGCAGGGAATCTGCAGGAGATCGGGTCAAAATTGGAAATACTTTGTCATATAATTAGGCAGAATTAGTGTGGAACTAGTTGTAAACACCTGGTGATTCAACTTGCCCAGTGACAGAAACCCCCTATCTTAATGATAAATATTTCATTTCTTCTGCTAAAATTCTTTATCACTTTGGTAAATCATAAGAGACAAATTACCCCATTTCCCATACCTCCATTGGTCTTTTTTTTGTAGAGCTTTGAAGGTGGTGAAAGAATTTATTTCATTGGCTGCAAATGACAATATTAATCAAAAGAGCCTGCCAGGACTCATAAATGTGAATGTGTCTGGAGGGTCGGGTTGGTAGATGAACTTGGCCTCTTGCAGTTCCCTTTCTGGTTGTAGCTCCATGGCAGAGCTTGGAGGAATAAGAGGAAACTGCTGGGTCTGACTGCCAAGAGACAAGACCAGAGAGGAAAAGTTAGTGCTTTGAAACGCCAGTGTTCTGACTTTCAACCACGCTGTGTTCAAACCTCAAAGGCATTTGGACAGAAAGCAAGCCATTACGAATCATGAGAAAGATTTCAAAACCTTTTTCTGAACCATGCAGACCAAATGCACATAATCTGCTTCCTAAAACTACCTTGCAATGTAGTGCTTTTATTTTTGTCTGCTTATTATGAATTTCAGAGGGTCTCTTCCAGCTTAAGAGTTGTACCCTCCTCTGACAGAAATCTCCTGGTCTATTAGATGATCAGTTTGAATGATACCTTCCTCAGCTTGATGTGAGAGCCAGTTTAGAAGTTGGATTTTTATTCCATCATGAGTCCTTACAAATATTGATAAGATTTGCCATAAAGTTATCAAATGGCTTGATCAGTAATTCTGAATTAAGAAAAGGACTATAGATTTACTTGAGTATTTTTCTCATATGAGATAAAATATATAGTAGAAGAATTAAAATGGGAATTTTATTTTTTATATCTCTAATTTAAAATGAATTTTTAAATAGATAATTCTATTTCAGGCAAGAAATGTTGAGGTGTGAAAAAATAATTCTTTATTCTTGTAAATGAACAAAATTGGGATTTTTTAAAGAATTTAAAAAAAATTTTTTTACAGTATGCCCTTGTTGGTTATCTATTTTTAATACAGTAATGTGTACATGTCAGTCCCAAACTCCCACTCTATCTCTCCCTCCCACCCTTCGTACCTGCTGCTGCTGCTGCTGCTAAGTCGCTTCAGTCGTGTCCGACTTGTGACACCAGGCTCCTCCGTCCATGGGATTTTCCAGGCAGGAGTACTGGAGTGGGTTACCATTGCCTTCTCCCACCCTTCTTACCTGCTAACCATAAATTCATTTTCTAAGTCTATGAGTCTGTTTCTGTTTTGTAAATAAGTTCATTTGTATCATTTTTTCAGATTCAGCATATAGCGATTTCATATGATATTTGTCTTTCACAAAATTGGGATTTTTTTGAGGACTTAAAGAACAGAACCCAAATTACTTTAATTAAAACATTCAAAATTTGTTCAGATAGAGTAGACAGTAGTAGAGTAGACAGTAGTTAGAGTTACAATTTGATGAGATTTCAAAGCAAACTGTAAAACTGAGACATTTTTTCTAATTCAGCTGCCTTTTAAAAATTCTAAATGGAAATTTTTGGAGAATTTTTCTTATTTTCATAAACATATAAAATAGATGTGAATGCTGGAATATATGTTTTAAAAATATCTTCATCTCTTATCTAAATTTTTGTATCTTTTCATGTTCAATCTAAGCAATGGTGGATAAAGTTAGGTTTTTTGTTTATTTTAAAGATTGCTTTAAGTAGCAGTTTATGAAAGCAATTTATTTCCTACAGATTAGTTTAGGTTTCTCCTGACTTGTTTCTCTTTTAAGACTTTTGAAAATGTGAATGTTTTAAAATTTTCTATTTATTTGTGTTTGTTTTGCTTTTTGACTTCATTTACTTTTGGGCCTATGTAGAATTCTGTGCTAATTCTCACTTTAGTGTAGGTTTGAATGTGTTGTATATGATGAGTCATTAGAATTAGTGATAGGGACTAGAGATAACATGAAACAAACCACATACAATTGATGAATTATTTTAAAATTCTGCTTCTTACAAACTATAGTGTAGTATATAAAAAGAAAACATTTGTGCTTTTCTATACCAGGATTTTAATCATTAAGGCAGAATAGTTTTTTCCATTTGTGTTTTAAAATGGAAGATCATTATACAAATATTTGTACAATGGTAGGTGAGTATCTGTAAATGTGGGTACAAACACAAATATGCATTTCTGGATAGATATATTAAATAGTTTAAACAGTTTTAGAGAGAGCTGGGGCAGGTGATTGTGAGAGGAAGGGGAAGATTTTTACTTTCTGTTTTATGTCCTAGACATTTGGAATCTTCTAACTATGTGTGTTTTACTTTTATTTTTTTTAAGTCAATGATTAAAATAAATATTTTAAATGGAATTATGTGCTATCTCTTTTTTCTTTATAATTTCCTGTGTAAAAATACTTTGGCTAATAATTTTTTTAATAAATAAAATCTAAGCATTTTTTTAAAAAAGCTTGAAATTAAGCAGCTGTATTATTTTGCTTTTAGGAATTGTCTAAAGAAGCTGGCCTCCCAGGTTGGGCTCTGTCCCTACTTTGGCGAATTAGCAGCATTGTCAGTTCAGCGTGGAAGTGTTTCTTTTCAAATTATTATAATTCTTTCTGTGGTTGCTCTGACGGAACCTTGCTTCACCTCGTGGGCTTTCTAATAAATCCTGATAGATTATTTTGATGGAAAAAAATCACATGGTCAAAAATATATCTTCAATTAATTTTGTTGCTTGCTTTTGTGCCACTTCTTGCTGCAAAGTTTCACATCTGAATATTTTGATGATCAGAGTTTTGCTTGATTTAAAGTTAGTTGCTTGTCTGTTGATTTTTTATGGCAAAAAAATTAATAGTGAGATCTTTCTGTGACATTACCTAATTGCCACTCGTGGGTTTGGGAACCATTGCCGGGCTGAAGTGGAGCATCCTATATAAGTCTGTAGGGATTACCTGTATTTGTTGTTCTTTAAAGTGATAGGATTTTCTCTATTTACATAGAAGTTTTATTTCTTTGGCATGTCATTCCGGTCTGACTTCACATGCAATGTGGTAGGTTTTCATAAGACAAGAGAGTGTTTTTCAATTCTAAACATCCATTTGGGTGTAGTTAAATAATGCCTACTATTATTTCTTCTTTTCTCCATTTCATAGTTATACTTTTAGTATCTAGAAGAAATAATTAATTTTGCCCTACACTGAAATAGGATCTTTAAGATTAAAAACAATGTCAACTTTCAAAAATAATACTCATCTATTCCTTTAACTAGAGCTATATACATAATAATTCATTTACTTCCAAGATATATTCTGCTGTTGACAAAAAAGGACAGAATTTTGTAATTATAGCTTGTGTCTAAAAGATGCCAAAACAATAAGTTTAATAACAAAATCATTTGAGCCAAGTTGTCAGAAAACTTTTAGCAAAAAAAAACTGGTCAATTGAATATTTCAGTTTTTAAGGAGTGTTTCTGATATCACCCTGAAGCAAAAATAGAATAAAAAACAATGATGTGTTTCTATATTAAATCTATACTACAAAACAAATAAAAATAAAATTATTATTTATGTTTCAAATGCAGAAAATAATTAGTTAAAAAATTTCATGTCATATAGATAATGAGCATGTGTTGAAAACTGTTACTTGGATTTAAGGGCAGAAGATTTGTTTTTAAGTTTATAGATATCATGCAGACTTTCAAGATTAAGTATATATCTTGTACTCAACTTTTTGTATTATCATAAAGGCCCTGCTGGAAGCGGTAATGACATTATTGGCCTGTGAAAATTTTGTTCAGTGTAGAGACAATGGTTAGTACTAAATACAGGAGGAAAGGTATCCATAATTCAGAATTTAGAAAGTTATTTTATTAGTAGATCATTTTAATTAAGCATCATGAAAATTAATTTTTAAAATAAGATAATTGTTTTATTCTTAAAAAAGAGTCAAACTCTTGAAGCAGTATTTTCATCATCTTACTTTTAAATCAATACGGATTTCATATTTTCTAAGACTTTGATAGTATTGAAAAAGCAACTTACTGGCTTAAAAAGTTATGCAAAGACCTAGGGTATTAATTTATCTTCATCTTTTTAAAAAACATAAGTTTAGTATTTGAGATATCTGTGGTTTGCTTTGCATAATTACAATGACAGTGATTCAATACTTTTTACACAATTATCTTTCTAAGTTATGTTTTGAAGATTTTTTTTCAGGAAGTAAAGCATCAACAGAATCCTTTTTTTTTTTTTTTTGCCTTGTAGCCACAGATTTCTGTCAAACGATTTTTTTAGAATATTTACATTTTGTTAAAAGATCATAATTATTGCCATTGCTGTTGCTATTATTACTTTCAATAAACAGTATCAAACACTTAAATTTTTCCAGGCACTGTGCTTAATGTATTGTATGTATCATCCTATTTAATCCTTACAACAACTGCATGAGGCAGAGACACTTATTTTATAGATGGAGAAATCGAGGCACAGAGAGCTTAAGTAACTTGGTCACTTTCATAACTAGCCAGTGATGGTCCTGGGGTTTGGAACCCAGGCAGTCTGATGCCAGAACCCGTGTCTCAAATTCCATAGATAAGGGATTTAGATCTAATTGAAAGTCTGAATTCCCATTTTATGTTTCATTGATATAATAAAACAACTTCATGAGCAAAAGTCATAAAATTCTGAAAAATGATTTGCTTAATATTTTTTCTGTCTATGGGAAAACTTTAGATTTACAGGAAAAAATAAAAATAAATTGTGTGGACTCTTTGGATTCAAGAAAGAAGCTGCAGATAACTAACTGGGGCATGATTGAACAAATGGGAAAGAATAATTTTTTTTTAATAGCTGATTTTATGTTGTTAATTGATATCTAGACGATTCTTGCTCTTGATTCCTTACAGTTTGGTTGGGGAATTATTGAATAAATAGATAATTAGATGCAGTATGAGCAGGACCAAATCAGGGGCAAATCTAAGTTCACAGAAAACGATCTTCCTTCCTAAAACTTCTTTCCTTAGCTTGAGGGAGAGTGGGGAGGCTGCCTTGAGGAGGTGATCCTTGAGTTACATACATTTAGAAAGATGTGTAAAAGTTTCTGAGGTAGAGAAAGGGTGGAGTGGAGGGTTTTGCAGGAAGAGAAATACCAGACTTAAAGGTACATACCAAATGAAGTAAGACAGAGAAGCAGAAACATCATATGACATTCCTTATATGTGGAATCTAAAAAGACATGATGCAAATGAACTTATTTACAAAACAGAAACAGACTCACAGACTTAGAGAAGGAACTTACGGTTGCTGAGGGGAAAGATGGGAGAAGGAATAGTTAGGGAGCTTGGGATGGTCAGGTAAGCACTGTTATATTTAAAATGGATGACCAACAAGGACTTACTTTAGCACAGGAAACTGCTCAATGTTATGTGGCAGGCTGGATGGGAGGGGAGTTTTGGGGAGAATGGATACCTGTATATATATGGTCGAGTCCCTTTGCTGTCCACCCAAAACTATCACAACATTGCTAACTGGCCCTATTCCAGTAGAAAATAAAAAATTTAATTAAAAAAAAAAAGACTTAAAGGTACAGACACATTAGCAGGGCTTGAGTTAGAAACTTCACAGCCAGAATATGGAGCATAGGAAATGAAGCTGGCAAAATAGAGTCTGTAAAATACACTGCCTTGTATACTGTTCTAAGGACCTATGGTTTTATCTTGAAGGTCAAGGAGAACCATTTAAAGATTTAAGAAGGGTAGGAAACATAATTAGATGTGTTTTAGAAAGAAAGTTTCAGACACATAATGAAGGTTTTAACACAGTGAGGCAAGACTAAGTTAGGAGATAGTTGTACATGATTGCAGTAATTCTTGTGAGATATAATTAGAACTTGAATTAAAGCAGTGCAAATGAAAACAGAGAAGAGAGGATAAGTTTAAACACTACTTAGGAGATGACTAAATGTCAGTAGGCTATCTTCCAAAGAGGAACTATTCTGATTTCTGTTACTAGAAGTTGGTTTTAGTTGTTTTTGAATTCTGTATAAAATCATACAGTATTCTTTTTTTTTTGATCTGGCATCTTTACTCAATATTTATGTTATTGCATATAGCAGTAGATTGTTCTTTAAAAACTGTTATAATTGTATCCCCTTGTGTGACTACATCACAATTTATTTTGTCTATTATTGGTTGACTGCTGGGTTGTCTTTTCTTTTGTGTTAATTTAATTATGTTGCATAAATATTCTTGTACCCTTTTTTGGTGCGCACACACACACATATATATACATTCTATTAGAATTTTATAGATACAGGGAGCAAGCTTGTTATGGCAGAAGGGGGAGAGGAGAGGAGGATGGGTGAAATAGGTGAAGGCAATTAACAGATATGAACAACTAGTTATCAAATAAATAAGTCACTGAGGTGGAATATACAGCACACGGAAAATAGTCAATAATATTGTAATAACTTTGTATGGTAAGTAATGTATAAGAACGTCGAATCACTAAGTTTTACACCCAAAACTAATAACCAATATAGTAAGTCACTACACTTCAGTGGAAAAATAACACAGAAAAGAAATGCTGGTTCTTGGTTTCTAAGTATGTTCAACATTAGGAGATATATCAAATAGTTTATATATCAAATACCAAACTGATTGTATCCAGTTTAGACTCCTATCAACACTAATCAAGAGATTCAGGTGTTCCCGTAGTTGCAATTTTCAGAATAAAAAGATTTTCACAATCTGAGGGTTGTGCTGCGGGATGTCGCAGTTCTATTTCCTGTTTTCTTGTAACTAACGAGGGCTTCCCTGGTGTCTCAGAAGGTAAAGAATCCGCTTTCAATGCGGGAGACCTGGATTTGATCCCTGAGGTTGGGAAGATCCCCTGGAGGAGGGTATGGCAACCCACTCCAGTATTCTTGCCTGGAGAATCCCCATGGGCAGAGGAGCCTGGCTGGCTACAGTCCATGGAGTCACAAACGATGCTCACCACCTTTCCATATGTTTGCTGGCCATTTGGAGATCATGCCTTGCTAGCCATTTATAAAATACCTGTTCAATCTCTTACCCATTAAAAAATATATGTTGCCTGTCTTTTGCTTATTGGTTTCTAAGAATTGATTTTATATGCTAGATATAAGTTCCTTGTTGGAAAATACTTTTGGAACCTATGTTGGGACTATCTTCTCCTGATCTGTGGCTTACCTCTCATTCTCTTAACGTTTTTTGAATAGCAGAAGTTTTAAATTTAATAAAATCTACTTTATTAATCTTTTCCTTTCTGGTTAAAGCTTTTCGTGTTCTGTTTAAAAAATACTTGCTTCTCTTGGGACTTTCCTGGTGGTCCAGTGGCTAAGACTCTGGACCAGAGGGGGTCAGGGTTTGATCCCTGGTCAGGGAACTAAATCTCACATGCCATAGCTTAGTTTGCATGCTGCAACTAAGATCTGGTGCAGCCAAATAAATAAAATTTTTAAAATATTAAAAAAAATTTAAATACATCTTTTAAGTAAGAAGACACTTTTCCATATTTTCTTCTATGGGCTTCATCTATGATAATCTGGAATTGATTTTTCTTTATATTGTGAGGAAGCGGTCAAGCTGAACTTCCCACGTGGCTCAGCAGTAAAGAATCCTCCTGCAACATAAGAGACGCACGTTCAATCCCTGGATTGGAAAGATGCTCTGGAGGAGGGCATGGCAACCCACTTCAATATTCTTCCCAGGAAAACCCATGAACAGAGGAGACCGGCGGGCTATAGTCCACGGGGTCAAAAAGAGTTGGACATGACTGAAGTGACTGAGAACAGCACAAAAAATTTGTCATCATTTGTAAATTCCCCCAAACTTATCATTATTAAAATGGTTTCTTGCCTATTCATAATAGAAATAGCTGTTCTTTTCCAGTCTGGGATTAATAGAAATAAAGTTGTTTTCCCTTTTAATTTCACAGATCTCCTGAATTTTAGTCCTTGATTAAGAACCCCTTGTATATAAGGGCACAACTTTAACTACTTTCTTCAAGCTTCTTATAATATAGTGCATTTTCACTATATTCAGGTTAAAGTATTTTCTAATTTTTTATTGTCATTTTCCCTTTAATCATTGTTATTTAGAGAATACTGTTTAAATTCTAAACATATTTTATTGTTAGTCTGATTTGGTTAATCACGTTGTTCAAATCTTCCACAACTTTAGTGATTTGTTTCTTCTATAAGTCACTGAAAGTGATGTTAAATATCTCATGGTGATCATGGGTTTATTTTTTCTTTTAGTGTTAGTTTTTGCTTTACATGTTTGATGTCATTAGGCACATATAAAATTTGGACTATTACATCTTCTTGTTAAATTGACTCTTTCGTCATTGTAGAATGTCCTTCTTTACCTCTAGTAAACTTTAATACTTATTGCCCTAGAGTTCATTTGTCTGATATTATTATAGTTATGGAAGCTTTATTTTGGTTGATACTTGCATGGTATGCCACTTTTAATCCATATACTTTGAACATTTTTGTGTCATGGTATTTAAAGTATGACTCTTCTAAGTATAATATTTATTATACATATTTGTGTGTATATGTGCACACACATAATTATTGTCTTTCAGTTAGGGTATTTATTTGATTTGCAGTTAATATAATTACTAGCATGAAAGAAAAGTGAAAGAGATAGCCTCTCAGTGATGTCTATGACTCTTTGCAATCCCATAGACTGTAGCCTGCCAGGCTCCTCTCTCCATGGGATTCTTCAGGCAAGAATACTAGAGTGGGTAGCCAGTCCCTTCCCCTGGGGATCTTCCTGACCCAGGGATCGAACTCAGGTTTTCTGCATTGCGGGCAGATTCCTTACCATCGGAGCCACTAGCACATATTAGTTTAAATCTTCCATTTTTATATACATTTCCATTTGTCTCCTCTGTTCCCTTTTTCTCTTTTTTTGCATTGTATTAATTATGTCAATTATAAGATACAAGATAAGTTTGCATAGCAGAAATAAAGTGGAGAAGAACCAGAACATTAACAGAACTGGGAAGACTGAGTGTTCAACGTATCATCTACAGTCATCATTAAATTCATCCAGGACAATAGCGGGACTTCGCCGCAGATGATGTCACACATTTTGAAGGGTCTTTTCTGCCAGGTGGCAGATGGGAGGCAGACTTTAAGAGCTCAGTACAGCAGCGTGTGATCTTTGCCGAGAGAAGTTGGGAGTAGCCCTTCTTTTTTTTTATCCTTTGGCAGAGAGAAGGCTTGGAAATAAGGAGTGCTTGGAATTAAGACGAAGGTGTTAAAGATGCAACGGTTACTGCATATGCTCAGTCTGATAGTGGTCAGTGCTGAGCCGGAGCAGATGGCAAGGAAAAAGGGACTGCAAATAACAATTCATGTCACACTTTTCTCCAGAATTGGATGTCTTGGGATCACTTGGGATCAGTTGCTCAGTTGGGATCTCCACGACACATCTCTGTATTTGTGAAAGCATCCCACCTGGAAACTGCTGACGCTGCTAGTAGAGAAAGAAGTGTAAGAAGGTGACAAGCAGACAACTTGGTGGGGACAGGATCCCAAATCTACTTTCCTCCATTGAGTAATCCACTCATAAAATTACCTTCCAGTCCAGGACAGTGGTAAAGACATTATGCCATACAGGGCCTTGGTATTTGAAAATTGAATTTACCAGACAGCTTGGCAAACCAAATAGCACAACTTTGTTATTATGATTCCAAAGTGACATAGAACGACAGGGCCAGCAATCCTGAAGAGTATTTATTCCAGAAGGATACCACTGAAGCACAGTTACAGCTCATTCACTCCTGCTGGTCTTATGTTGCCCTTGAATCCTTCTTCTCTCAGTCCAGGCAAGTTACAAGTTGATTCTTTTATGTCTCTGTTTTCTCTGCCATAGACCACTGAAGGCATGATGTCTTCCTGACCGAAAATAAAGCAGTTCTGGGAGGAGAAGAATGAGACAAGGCCATTCCTCCACGTGACTGGTTTTGGAGCGCAGAGAACAAGATGAAAATGGGTACACGGGGAATCAGAGAGCATTTCTCGGGGAAGTAAACCTTGAATGCCAATTTACAGCAGGGATTAATTGTGACTTTATAGAACCAAAGATTCTGGGAGCCAGTGGAGATGGGAAAATGTATACTGAATATCGACATTGGAGAACAAATAATACCAAACTGGGAACAAAAAAGAGCAGTGGCGCATAGCCAATGGTTCCTTTATAGTTACGTATGAAATCTAATAAAAGAAAAAGAAATGCTGTTTTAGGATATAGTTTTAGTATAAGAATTATTTTGGTTGCAAGTGATAATTCAAAATGGCTTAAATAAGTCAGAAAATAAAGTGGGAGGAAAAGAGGAATTTCTTGACTCACTTAACTGAAATTTGGTGGTGTATCTAGAGCTAGGGGCTCATGTGACTTGGTCTCTCTCCCTCCCCCTCTCTGCCTGTCTTTGTATCAGCTTGTTTAGGCAGACAATGTTTAGAATATGGTGCTGTCGCTGCAAAATCTCCAGACTAACCCCATGAGCCTGTCGGCAACCCTGGGTGACTCAGGTTCACCTGTTTGAGTCACAGGCCTCTCTCTGAGCAGTCTGGAGGGATGGGACACTCTGATGGGCCAGATTTGAACCCAGCGAAGAAGGTCGTGGTGCAGTCAGTCCCAACAAACTACATGGACTGAAGTAGGGGAGGTAATTCAAAGGAAAAGTAAGGTCCAGTTATGACTAGGTAGGGGAAAAAACAACAGATGTTCACAGCAATGTTGCCTTTACTTTCTGGAATGTTCCCATATGGTATGAAATCCTAACACAATATAGTAACAGTTCTGGTGTGTTTGTGTGTGCGTGCATCCTCAAAATAGTGTTAACGACCCCTGAGGCCTTCACGTATGCTCTTTCCCCTGCCTGTAATGTCGTTTCTGTGCTGACCTCCATCTGTAAGCTGGTTGATATTGATTCATCCGTTGTATTATTTTTTTCAGGAAAGCTTTCCTTGATCTGACAAACAGGTTATTGCCTCTCTCAAGTGCAGCCCTCAGTGCTTTGTTTTTATGCACTTACTTTAAGTCTTGTTAGTTAATTTTCCACTAACATTTATTTAACTTTTTGTCTCTCTGACCCTTTGAAAGCTCCATTAGGACAGGAATGTAACCATTGTCATTCACTGTTCATTGGCCAGTGCTTAGCGCATGTGTGTATGCGCAGTCGCTCAGTGGTTAGCACAGAGCCTGGCAAACGTGGGTGCAAAAATATCTGTTGAATGAATAGCTGACCCAAGCTAATCTGTAGCAATCTGAAGTATTTGGATAAATTTAGGATAAAATTCACTAAAGGGTGTCTCAGTTTTTTTTTTTTTTTTCTGCTAAAAGTCATAGCTAACAACTGAATGTCCCAAGGTTTTGGTACCCAGAGACCTGCATTTTTGTTGAGAGTTACAGTAGTTCACCTTTACTTATGGATATTACACACCTTATAACTAATCATAGTTTTCTTATTCACTGTATTTCTAGGAAGGTAATTTGGAAAACTCAGCAGTGGCCACAGGACTGGAAAAGGTCAGTCTTCATTCCAATCCCGAAGAAAGGCAATGCCAAAGAACGCTCTAACTACCGCACAATTGCACTCATCTCACACGCTAGTAAAGTCATACTCAAAATTCTCCAAGCCAGGCTTCAGCAATACGTGAACCATGAACTTCCAGATGTTCAAGCCGGTGTTAGAAAAGGCAGAGGAACCAGAGATCAAATTGCCAACATCTGCTGGATCATGGAAAAAGCAAGAGAGTTCTAGAAAAACATCTATTTCTGCTTCATTGACTATTCCAAAGCCTTTGACTGTGTGGATCACAATACACTGTGAAAAATTCTGAAAGAGATGGGAATACCAGACCACCTGACCTGCCTCTTGGGAAACCTGTATGCAGGTCAGGAAGCAACAGTTAGAACTGGACATGGAACAACAGACTGGTTCCATTTAGGAAAAGGAGTACGTCAAGGCTGTATATTGTCACCCTGCTTATTTAACTTATATGCAGGGTACATCATGAGGAACGCTGGGCTGGAAGAAGCACAAGCTGGAATCAAGATTGCTGGGAGAAATATCAATAACCTCAGATATGCAGATGACACCACCCTGATGGCAGAAATTGAAGAGGAACTCAAAAGCCTCTTGATGAAAGTGAAAGAGGAGAGTGAAAAAGTTGACTTAAAGCTCAACATTCAGAAAACTAAGATCATGGCATCTGGTCCCATCACTTCATGTGAAATAGATGGGGGAAACAGTGGAAACAGTGTCAGACTTTATTTTGGGGGCTCCAAAATCACTACAGATGGGACTGCAGCCATGAAATTAAAAGACGTTTACTCCTTGGAAGGCAAGTTTTGACCAATCTAGATAGCATATTAAAAAGCAGAGACATTACTTTGCCAACAAAGGTCCCTCTAGTCAAGGCTATGGTTTTTCCAGTGGTCATGTATGGATGTGAGAGTTGGACTGTGAAGAAAGCTGAGCACCAAAGAATTGATGCTTTTGAACTGTGGTATTGGAGAAGACTCTTGAGAGTCCCTTGGACTGCAAGGAGATCCAGCCAGTCCATCCTAAAGGAGATCAGTCCTGGGTGTTCATTGGAAGGACTGATGCTGAGGCTGAAACTCCAATACTTTGGCCACCTGATGCAAAGAGCTGACTCATTGGAAGAGACCCTGATGCTGGGAGGGATTGGGGGCAGGAGGGGAAGGGGACAACAGAGGATGAGATGGCTGGATGGCATCACCGACTCGATGGACATGAGTTTGAGTAGACTCCAGGAGTTGGTGATGGACAGGAAGGCCTGGTGTGCTGTGATTCATGGGGTCGCAAAGAGTCGGACACGACTGAGCAACTGAACTGAACTGAACTGAGGAAGGTAGAGTCAAATTTTCTGAGTTCATTTAAAGATTTTCTCTGGTACTTTGGTAAACTTCACTCAAATAATCTTCAAACACAAGTGAGGTACAAGTAAATAAACAATAAAGAGTAATAACTTTCACCCTGAAATTAAATTTAAAATTAGGACAGACACTTTGCTCTCCACAAGTATCTTTGCTAAACCCATTGTAGATATTTACTTTCACTTTTCACTTTCATGTATTGAAGAAGGAAATGGCAATGCACTCCAGTGTTCTTGCCTGGAGAATCCCAGGGACTGCGGAGCCTTGGTGGGCTGCCGTCTATGGGGTCACACAGAGTCGGACACGACTGAAGAGACTTAGCAGCAGCAGCAGCAGCAGATATTTGAGAAATGCTGAGAGTTAAATTGTTTCATATGATGTCTTCCTACATTGGTGCTTGAGAAATTATAAAGCTATATAGTCCCAGGTGGCGCTAGTGGTAAAGGACCCACCTGCTAATGAAGGAGATGTAAGAGACTCTGGTTCGATCCCTGGGTGGGGAAGATCCCCTGAAGGAGGGCATGGCAACCCACTCCAGTATTCCTGCCTAGAGAATCCCATGGACAGAGGAGTCTGGCAGGCTACAGTCCATAGGGTTGCAAAGAGTCAGACATGACTGAAGCAACTTAGCAGGCATGCATGGTCCTAATTATTAGAAACAAAGCTGTATTCGCTGATGGTGGATTATCCTCTGTTGAGGTCACCTCCCCTTTGCTTTCAGAATACTTGCTACTGGGAGATTTATTTCACTTAGACTGGCTCATGATTGCCTCACACCAAAGACTTGGATGCTGGTGAAGCCATGAAGAACCTAAGAAAGGGGTTCTCCAAGAAAGAGTGGAAAACAAAATGACTAGCTTACTATCTCTTGTCTCCCTTTCAGTTCAGTTCAGTTCAGTCGCTCAGTCGTGTCCGACTCTCCGCGACCCCATGAATCACAGCACGCCAGGCCTCCCTGTCCATCACCAACTCCCGGAGTACACTCAAACTCATGTCCACAGAGTCGATGATGCCATCCAGCCATCTCATTCTCCGTCGTCCCCTTCTCCTCCCGCCCCCAACCTTTCCCAGCATCAGAGTCTTTTCCAGTGAGTCAACTCGTCGCATGAGGTGGCCAAAGTATTGCAGTTTCAGCTTTAGCATCAGTTAGGGCCCCCTTATTAACTATATCTCCAGAGTGCTCGGGGGCAAAGAAAGAGTATCTCATGGATAAACATACCTCTGTAGGGTGATGTGATGCCAAGTGCTTATTCAGGAGCTGAGGTCCCAAACAGTATCAGAATCAAGCATGATTGATTCTAATAGTCACCAAATTTCTCTGAATCTGCTTCAGAACTTTGAGTCCAGGAGGAGGGAGAACTAGGAAAGTAAGTTTCTTGAAGATTCTGACTAATCACAAAGTTCTTTTATGAGGGCATCATATTGAAAAAAATGTGCTTCTTCTTCTAGGTTTATTGAGAAGCCTTATAAAAATATTTTCTTAACTCTTTTTATGTACTATTTTATAATTATAATATAAAATTAAATCAATCTGTTTTGTTGAGACTTTTTAAAAAAATTATTTATTTGGCAGCGCTAGGCCTATGTTGCTGTGCTTTTCTCTAGTTGTGGTGAGCGGGGGCTATTCACTAGTTGCAGTGCATGGGTTTCTCATTGCAGCAGCTTCTCCTGTTGCTGAGCATAGGCTCTAGAGCTTCAGGCTTCAGTATTTGTGGCATGTGAGTTCAGTCGTTGCAGCTGCCAGGCTCTAGGGCACAGGCTCAGTAGTCCTTTAGTCCCTCCTCGGCAGGCACGTGGGATACTCCCAGACCAGGGATCAAACCTGTGTCTCCTGCACTGGCACGTGAACTCTTCACCACTGAACCACCAGGGAAGCCTTATTGAGACACTTTTTGCCTTGATGATTATTCTGGCTAGAAAGCCAATTTGTTTAGTTTTGTGATGAATAATATATTTCTGAACAGAGTAGATGGATAGCAGTGTTCAGGGTTAGTTAAGGAAGAGAGTTTTTTTCTTTTTTTCCCACCCCTCTTTTTAACCCATTGTCTAAAAGTTGAGTAAATATAAAAGACTCAAGCAAGACCTGACCTCAAGTAATCTTTACAGTGTCTTTCATAAGCTATGAATGGAAACATATGGAATTAATTGTCAAGAAAATAGATCTTGATTATAAATTAAGAGCAGAGTATTTGAAAAAATACATTCTAAATTTCAACAGGTTTAAAATGGTTGGAAGCAAGTCCAAGATGTTTGATGAACTAGAATCTCTTTCCTACTTTTCCTTATACCCAACATGCCTTCTCTCACCCTCCTTGTCCATTGCCCAAATTTCAAAGGAAAGAATGGACAATCTGATGGGGCAAGACTGTGCCAACATGATATCTAAGCAATGGGATAAAACTAGTGAGAAATTTGTAAAAGCTTTTTTGGCATTATAAAGAGCAAAAAGCAAATTAAAGAAGCTGCTGGTGGTGGTTTGGTAATGGGATGGCATTTTATGTGCCTGTTTCTTGGGTTCTCAATCCACTGCTTAACTTCTCTTTGCTTCATGGTTGCCAGAGGACTTAATTTGGATAAATTCCATGGGAAGAGAAGATGATAACTGACTTTCCTGGTTGCTTGACTTCAGAGAAAAGTTATAGAAGGTTTATAGATGGGAACCATAACCCAAGAAATTTTAAACCACGGGTTAGAAATAATCTGAAAATTAGAAAGAAAACCCTTATTAACAGTACGCTGTGTGCATGCTTACTAAGTCACTTCAGTCGTGTTTGACTCTGCAACCCTAAGGTCTGCAGCCCGCCAGGCTCCTCTGTCCCTGGGATTCTCCAGGCAAGAACACTGGAGTGGGTTGCCATGCCCTCCTCCAGGGGATCTTCCTGACCCAGGAACTGAATCTGCATCTCTTATGTCTCCTGCATTGGTAGGCCAGTTCTTTACCACTAGCGCCACCTGGGAAGCCCAATGTTAAGCTACTTTATAGAATATAGTGGGTTGTATTCCTCACTACTTTCTAAAACACTGGTAGTGATTATCCCCATCTGCCACAATTGCTGTGCAGAGTCAATTTGCCACCTTGTCTTTATAATTTCTTCTCTCTCTTAGATGTTTTCTTATTTTATGTAAGATGTAAAGAAATGCTAGAGTTAGCCTAAAATTCCAATAACAACTTGAGATTTTTTGTTTTTATAATTTTTAAACTTCTTTATTTTTGGCTGTACTGGGTCTTCGATGCTGTGTGGGCTTTTCTCTAACTTGTGTGGGCCGGGTCCGGAGGAAGCTACTCTCCAGTTACAGTGCAAGAGCTTCTCATTGCAGTGGCTTCTCTTGCTGTAGAGAATCGGCTCTAGAGCATTCACACTTCAGTAGTTGTGGCTCCCTAACTCCAGAGCAGAGGCTCAATAGTCGTAGCACACGGGCTTAGTTGCTCCGAGGCATGTGGAATCATCCCAGACCAGGGATCCCACCTGTGTCTCCTGCACTGGCAGGCAGATTCTTTACCACCGAGCCATCATGGAAGTCCCAACTTGGGAATTTTAAAACAGAAATTTAAATTAACTGTAATGAACAATCGTCAGTGATCATAAGAACATTTCTTCAGAGAAGTTTGTATATTCAGCTTGAACATTTGGGCATCTGTTGAATTTAGGTAGTTATAGCAGACCTACCCTAAGGAGACCCCTAATGAGTGATTTATTTGTATAACAGTCCCTTCTCATTGAATGCAGAGAGAACTTACCTGCTTCCACTCAGTGAAAATGGTGATGGATGTCAGTCCCATGAATATGCTTGGCTGTATAAGACTCTGTCTCAGCAGCATGAGTAAGAGAGATTTTCCTGCTGGGCTTGAAGAAATAAGATGCTGTGTTTTCTGAGGGCATGTGAAAGGGCCACACGGCAGAGAACTGTGAGTGGCCTCTAGAATCTGAGGGAAACCTCCTGTCAGCAACTCATAAGAAGTTGAGGCCTTGAGTCACAGTGCAAGGAAGTGAATTCTGCCAACATTCTGAGTGAACCTGAAGGTGGAATCTTCCCAAGTTGAGACTCCAGATGAGAACACCACCCAACATTGAATTGGAGACTTGTAAGATGATGAGCAGAGGGCCCAGTGAAGCTGTGCTTGGAATCTTGCCACAGCAACTGTGATATGTGTATGTTATTTTAAGCTATTATGTTGATGGAAGCTTTTTTGCAGGATAGACAAATAATATGGTGGTTTACTTGCTCAAGCAATTCCTTCCCAGTGTAGGCTTTTCAGAGTCCCTTGGACTGCAAGGAAATCCAACCAGTGTATCCTAAAGGAGATCAGTCCTGGGTGTTCATTGGAAGGACAGATGTTGAAGCTGAAACTCCAATACTTTGGCCACCTGATGCAAAGAGCTGACTCATTGGAAAAGACCCTGATGCTGGGAAAGATTGAGGGAAGGAGGAGAAGGGGATGACAGAGGATGAGATGGTTGGATGGCATCACCAGCTCGATGGACATGGGTTTGGGTGGACTCTGGGAGTTGGTGATGGACAGGGAGGCCTGGCATGTTTCAGTTCATGGGGTCGCAAAGAGTCGGACATGACTGAGCGACTGAACCGAACTGAATAGTCTGTTCATAGAATATTTATTTCATGGTTACCCATGGAGCATAGGTGAACCACTGGTTACATTTTTAAATCTGTTGAGTTTGACTTTGGTTCCACCAGAGTCAACTTTCTTACTCTTTATTTTAATTAACCTTTTAAAATCTTTTTGCATCCTCTCTTCTCACCAAACTCAGTTCTGATAACATTTTCTGGTATCAGTAATCCAGGTCTTTAGTGAAAGTGAAGTCGCTCAGTCGTGTCCGACTCTTTGCAACCCCATGGACTATAGCCTACCAGGCTCCTCCATCCGTGCGATTCTCCAGGCAAGAATACTGGAGTGGGCTGTCATTTCCTTCTCCAGGAGATCTTCCCAACTCAGGGATCGAACCCGGGTCTCCTGCATTGGAGGCAGACGCTTTACCATCTGAGCCACCAGGAAAGCTCAGTCAATGTTTTATATGTTTCAGGATAATTTGCACTTTAAGCTTTCTCTTATTCATTCATCTGACACATTTTTTACTGAGTAATTTCTGTAATTATTGAGTAATATATTAGAGGCTTAAAACACATGATGGTGGCAAAACAGACTTTGTTCTTATTTTGTTTACCACCTAGTGAGGAATAGGTACATTAATCAAACAATCCCAAGAAATCTAGCCACAACCCAACCTGAGTTAGTGTACTTTGAGGTTAGTCTTGTCTGCAATGTTGATATGCTAACATTGCTCAGCTGAGGGATACCTACTCTTACTCCAAAGAGACCCACTTTTGGAAAGATACACACATATTGCAATGATTTTATGATTAGTGGGTACTTAAAAAGAGCCTATTTTTCTTTCTAACATCCTTTCATGTACTTTCTGATCATTTCAGAAATATTAGCAATGAAAGCATTCTCTGTTACAGGAAGCAGGTGTTGGGCAGCAGAAAATGGAAGCTAGCTTGAAAGAGAGTGAACAGCAATCCCTTTAGCATCAGCATAAGCCCAGCTCTCCTGAAAGAACACCCTATGGGAAGGAACTGTTCTTGGGGCAAGCTAGTTTGCTCCTTGCTAATGATGTCTGAAGTCTGTATTGAAAAGAGTAAGAAATCTGACAGTGACCCAGAGCTTGAGGCAAGTGGTGATGAAAAGAAGAGGGAAATGAAAATAGCATCACAACTTATCTCCTGAGCCTAAGAAAATTACTGAGAGAATGAGGGTCTGACATGACCCATGTTTCTCTTCATATTTTTTATTCTGTTGTAATGTATTTCCATTTCCATTCCTACCTTCCCACAAATGCCTGCACTATATCTCTATGTGTTTTTGTTCTTTTTATTCCTTACTTCTTCTATCTCACTCATTTCACTTTGGCCTTCCCTGGTGGCTCAGTGGTAAAGAGTCCACCCAACAATGCAGGAGACAGGTTTTCAATCCCTGGGTCGGGAAGATCCCCTGAAGAAAATGGCAACCCACTCCAGTATTCTTGCCTGGAAAATTCTAAGGACAAAGGAGCCTCACAGGCTACAGTCCACAGGGTCACAAAGAGTCAGATATGACTTAGTGACTAACCACGCACACACGGATGGACCTAGAGATTATCAGACTAAGTGAAGTAAGTCAGAAAGAGAAAGACAAATATTATATGGTAGAATTTATATGTGGAATCTAAAAAAGAGCACAGATTAACTTATTTACAAAACAGAAACAGACTCATAGACATAGAAAATAAATTTATGGTTACCTAAGGGACACGACTGAAGTGACTTAGCAGCAGCAGCAAGGGAAAAAAAGTTGAAAGTGAAAGTGAAGTCACTCAGTCGTGTCCGACTCTTTGCGACCCCGTGGACTGTAGCCCACCAGGCTCCTCTGTCCATGGGATTCTCCAGGCAAGAATACTGGAGTGGGTTGCCACCTAAGGGAAAGGGGGGATTAATTAAGAGTAAGAAATTAACAGATATATACCACTATATATAAAATAGATAAACAACAAGGATGTACATTCGAGCATAGGGAACAATATTCAATATCTTGTTATAACCTATGATAGAAAAAAATCTGAAAAAGTATATACATACATATATATGTATATAATTGAATTATTTGCTCTATGCCTGAAACCAGTATAACACTGTAAATCAACTATAGTTAAACAAAAACAAAAGATCTGGGAAAAGAGACCCACAGGACTTAGTGCTGGAGGGGACTGAGGAGGAAGGCTAAAGGAGTTGAGGGTGGTCAATAAAAAAAAGTGTTCCTCTAGGGCAGGGGATTTCAGTTTCGGTTAATAAAATAATTTGGCTTTAATTTTTTAGGGAAAATGTAAAATTTTACTTTTTTAAAAAAAGCGATAGGATAACAGTACCTTCATAATGTTTCACTTACAGAAGTGAAGTGAAGTCGCTCAGCCGTGTCCGACTCTTTGTGACCCCATGGGCTGTAGCCCACCAGGCTCCTCGGTCCATGGGATTTTCCAGGCATGAATGGAAGCACCAAATTAGAATTCTACAATGAGCACTGTGGGTGATGTCATGGTATGTTTATTTATAGTGTTAGTCCCTCAGTCGTGACCAACTCTTTGCAAGCCCATGGACTGTAGTCCACCAGGCTCCTTTTGTCCACAGGATTTCCTAGGCATGAATACTGGAGTTGGGTTGGCATTTCCTTCTCCAGGGAATCTTCCCAACCCAGGGATCAAACCTGGGTCTCCTGCATTGCAGGCAGCTTCTTTACTGTCTGAGCCACAAGGGAAGCCCTGTTTGTTTATAAGACACCTAGAAATCAAGCAGAATTGTCAGTTTGTGTCCCCTCCCTAAACCAGCTGGCTCCTCTTCATCCTTTAAATGAATTTTAAAGGGCTGGTCTTCAGAGACTGCCTCAACCAAGTGGATCTGACTGTTCTTGAGATGCAGCCGCATTCCTGCACCTGTAGCTTCTTTTATAGAACTTGATTTGCTTTGTATTATATATATATATATATATATACATTTATACACTTATTATCTAACTTTCTACTGAATGCTTTAGAGCAAGAGCACTAATTATTTTTAAAAATATTACCAATATATGCTCAAAGTGTATCATATGCTAGCACAGAGTAGAATAAATTAATACTAAGTAGGTATGGTCATACTAAATCAAGGGAAAATTTGCAGCTTATAGAAAATTTCATACAACAGGGAGAATCAGGTGAGTATTGCCAGATAACTAGAGAGGGAACATGAAGAAGAAGGTTTCAGACTCATGAAGGTATTGACCAAAATATTTTTTTTTCTGGCATCTGCTCTCATTTGACTTCATTGTATGTAGATTGTTCTTCTATCAAGTCAAATGAAATTTTTCTAGTAAGTGAAGGATCTCTCACTCTTTTGCCTTCCTTGCCCTTCAAAGAGCGTAGGGAAACCTGATATTGCTCAGTATCAGCTCTCACAAAGGTTAGGACAAAGACAAATTTTTTACCTGTGGGCAGAAGACCCTGAGGAACTGTGGAGCTACTGAAGAGGCTGCAACCCACATGCGCCCTCAGGATTGTCTGCAGACTGTGTGCATTCAATAATATGCACCCAGTAACAGATGCTGTTGTGGTTAATAAATTAAAATACATGTAAAATAGCTTCTCAATCAAGAGGTATTTTAAAAGGCTGGCCTAGGCACTACATTGTGCCAATTAGGATGAATTTTAACTGTGTGACTTTCCCGCAACAGTGAATAAAAGACCCCCTTGCGCCTCATCTCATCAGTCTTTTACACTTTTGCTAATCTCGTGGGTGCAAAATGATATCTTACTGTGACTTTAATGAAATTGTAATGTATTTTATTACATATTTTGATATATTTTACATATTTATTAGTCATCTAGACATTTTTACCTGTGAAATGCCTGTGTGTGACTTGTGTGTTTTTTTCTATTCTTTATTTCTTACTGATTTTTATGAATTAAAAAAAATACTTTTGAGGTATATCTGTCTCTGTTTTACTTGATTGTATGTGCTGTAAAACCTTTTCTCAATTTTCTACCTGCTTTTTTTCACTCTATTTGTGGTGTCTTTTGATGAAAAAAAGCTGTTAATTTTTGCTTGGCCAAATTCATCAAAATTTTCCTTCATATATTCTGAGTATTAAGAAATCCTTTCTCTTTCCAAGTCATTAATGTATTCTTTTTTTCCTTCTAAAAATTTGCTTTCCATTTTTAACTTTTAATGATTCTAAAAGAATAAGTTTCGTACACTTACCTTCATCATTGTGGTGTTTCGATGCTTATGCAGCAGGCACCCTCCAGCTCCCAATTGCCGTCATGTAAGTTGAGTTTCACTGCGACAGATCTGCTCAAACATGGTAACTGTACAGTTCAGAACTACCAACTTTTCATCCTGACACAACTTGCAAATTCAGTCCCAAAATGCAACTGTGTGACTTCTTAGAAAATACCAACTCAGTATTTCAAGTATTTTTAAAGTTGCATACTAATTTTGTATTTCAAACTACATTCTCAAAATAGTGAGTTTTTAAGTCTGTAGGTAGCTAATCTAATCTTCCCTGAGCTGAAAGAGACTGTTTTGTGACCATGTGGGTTCAAAGGGACTGACTAGAGTCAATGCCATGAGAAATGTCATTTGGAAATGTTAAACATCAGTAAAAGTAGCCAGTGTTGCTGGTGGACGGCAGCTTCTGTTCCAACTGTTTAAAACTGTTTGGTTGTCTATAGTGACTTTGAATATTTTAGCAAATCCAACCTCTAGAGGTCTCATTTTTTACATCAAAAATCTTTGTATACTTAGAAGAAATATATTCATTAAAATTATCCAAAATTTTGTCTTTCTTCTCCCTGAAATGCCTGGCTAACAAAGTCTCAATCCTTTTCCCCTCAAAGATATCAGGACAATTTTAAAGAAATTATTATCTAGCCTCAATGGGAAACTCTGGAAAAATGGCTTTTTTTCAAAAAAATATAAATTTTCTGTAAGGAAACAGTTGACTATCTGATTTTTTTTCTATCATTTTCTTAGGGAATAAAAGAAGATCTAAATCATATTGGCTAATACTAGTATCCCTTGGGTTAAATTGGAATGAAATTATTCAAATCATGTATAGGTGTTGGTCTCCCATTTCATATCTGTGTAAAATTAAATGATAAAATTGTATCACAACAGAACCCTTC
Source organism: Moschus berezovskii (assembly GCF_049115385.1). Classification (NCBI taxonomy): domain Eukaryota; kingdom Metazoa; phylum Chordata; class Mammalia; order Artiodactyla; family Moschidae; genus Moschus; species Moschus berezovskii. The sequence goes on from NC_142469.1 coordinate 55,507,596, forward strand.
CCCTATGAACATCTAGGAAAATTTCATAGAATTAATGATTTGATTTCCAAAAGTGGATTTAAGCTAGACTGGATATTAAAGCAGTGTGAGAGAGTGCCTTTGTTGTTTTCTCGGCCATTTAGAAATACGGGTTGGAGATAGCAATAGAGTCTGGTTGAATCAATAGGGGATAGTAAATATTTAAGTGTGTCAGAAATAAAAAGAAGTAATGTAGTTAAGCTTAATCCTAGGTCATAACCACTGGGGCCACTGGCCTGCTTTTGAACTGAGAACACACCTGCCTTCCTTTGCATCCTTTGCCAGAATATGTGTAACCCTTCGAGCTGGGATTTCAAGGACAGTCAATACAGATTACTGCAGAATCTCATTTACATGACATCCTGGGTGTTCTGAGAAGAACCTGGGAAACCTATGCTATAGTTTATAGACCAACAAGACTTCCATATTAGGCTTTGCCTTGGCTCTGGCCATGATGTGGGCCTCTGTTGCATAATCCCTTTTGATGGAGAGGTACCTCTTGCAATGAAAGTCAAATGTATTATTTTGGCTATTCAGTCTTCCCAGCTGCCACATGTCTTATTTTATGTCGAGTAGGCAGCTGGTTACAGCTGCCTGGAGACAGTTTCATCCATTAGAGTCTCTTGGTAAAGTCTGGTGCTTCTAGAAACTTAGATCACGGGTGGTAGGTGTCCCCACAATGACACTGATGAGAGAGCCTGAGCAGCTTTGGGGCTTAGAGAGGACTCCTCTGATGCAGGGTGATTCTGAAGCCTCAGGTTCCGATCCTCACCCCAAATACTGTGTATTGTGGATGAGCTATTCATCCTTCTCTGTACTGTGTTTGTCCTTTTCACATCAATTTTGGTCGCCCTGCCTCCACCTCTGAATCCTTAAAAATGAATAGAAATGTTGACATGGGGGAGAGACACAGGATGGTCTTTCAGAATGTCCTCTGTGCTGAAGGCACAATATTTTAGGATTATTAAAGAGAGTTTTAACTCTTAAAAGATACTGTTACAACTTTTGTTGCAAAGTTGTGCCTGATCTCCAGTAACAGTCTGGTCCTGAATTGGAAGATGGTTTGTGGCTGTCAGGCCAACAGGAGAAAAGGAGCGAGCAAAGCAGGTCTGGGTGTGTGTGTGTGTGCATTGTATTTTTCACATCAAACCTGAATGTTGATAGATTTTTTTGTGGGTGCTTTCTTACCCTTATGAGCTCTTATGAGAAGCTGCACTTAACTGATTTTTGAAGTGCTCTGTGGCATAGATATGCCGATTGGTCATAAAACCTTACAGTAGAGCACAGAAACAATTTACCAACTAAGGGAAAGGACTGATGCTGAAGCTGAAACTCCAATACTTTGGCCACCTCATGCGACGAGTTGACTCACTGGAAAAGAGTCTGATGCTAGGAGGGATTGGGGGTAGGAGGAGACGGGGACGACAGAGAATGAGATGGCTGGATGGCATCACCGACTCGATGGACATGAGTTTGAGTGAACTCCAGGAGTTGGTGATGGACAGGGAGGCCTGGCGTGCTGTGGTTCATGGGGTCGCGAAGAGTTGGACACGACTAAGTGACTGAACTGAACTGAAGGGAAAAAATTTCCTTTACGTCTGTTGATGTAAATGCCACCTTCTTCTGGGAGGCCTCCAGCACCGCATGGGAGACATTCTATTGTATAGGTGGAGGGCATGAATTAAAGTTGGAAATGGAAAAGACATCCTATTCTTTTACTCCCAAGTTTACTTTCAAACTTCATTGATTTCTTTGTTTTTTAAATTTACCCCTGTCTCTTTATAAACCCTTTATTGGTCCTGCTGCTGCTGCTAAGTCGCTTCAGTCGTGTCCGACTCTGTGTGACCCCATAGACGGCAGCCCACCAGGCTCCCCCGTCCCTGGGATTCTCCAGGCAACACTGGAGTGGGTTGCCATTCCTCGTTTTGCCCTAATTGGTCCTCGTTTTTCTCTTTGTAGGTACACAGCAGAATCTATACCCCGTGCCACAGAAAACATGGAGAGTGTGTCCTCTCTCTCTTTCTTTAAATTGATTTTTATTGAAGTATAGTTGCTTTCTGTTTCCACTGTACAGCAAAATGAGTCAGTTGTAAGTATACATATATCCCCTCCCTTTTGGATTTCCTTCCCATTCAGATCACCACAGTGCATTAAGCAGAGTTCCCTGAGCTATACAGTATGTTCTCATGTGTTTTCTTATTACTAAGAAAGATAAATTTAAGACCAACCACATGCCAGCCTCACTTCTTTGCTTAACTGTCGATGGCAGAATCCAATCATTATAATCTTGTTTAGATAAGTCCTGTTAGTACCCTCAGTAACTGAGTCTTAGAATAACTTAGGAACTTGTCCATGGCCACAGAGCTTCCCTCATAGCTCAGTTGATAAAGAATCTACCTGCAATGCAGGAGACCCAGGTTCGATTCCTGGGTCAGGAAGATCCCCTGAGAAGGAAATGGCAACTCACTCCAGTACTCTTGCCTGGAAAATTCCATGGACAGAGGAGCCCGGTGGGCTACAATCCATGGGTTCGCAAGAGTCGGACACAACTTAGCGACTAAACCACCACCACCACCACACAGTTAGTAGGGGGCTGAGTCAGGGTTTGAACTCAAGCAATCCCAGGTGAAAGCCCACACTGAGACCACTTATCTTACTTCACTCTTTTTCTTTTTTTCCCTCTGGGGTCCAATATCCTCTCCTATGAGTAATTATCCCATAACAGGGTCTTCATCACTTCTTTCCAGCCCTTCTGTGTCCTTCATGGGTCATTGTTGTTCATCTGGCTTGAGGGCCCTCTCCTCCAGGTTGGTCACATTGGTGACACTCAGTCAGGTTGTGGATGAAGGGGGAGAGCAGGACAAAGCCAACCGTGGGCCTCCTGTTGTGCACAGAATTGAGCCCTGAGGCAGTCTTCCTTGTACATTCGCTCCACCCTCTGCTTCCCTCAATAAGGGTGACTTTGTCAAATGTTCCACTGACCCAGAAATACACGTTTCTTCTCCCTTTGTCATCAGGGAAAGTGTATCACGTTTTAGAACAAGTTCTAGACATTATTTCCTTTAATCTATCACACATGTTTTAGCACACATGCCTTGAGAGAAAGCCCTTGGGTCTATTAAGAGTTTTAATGAGGGAAATGTCCTAGTATCTATGATGACACATGTTACAACTAGAAAGGACAACAAACTGAAAACTCTAGAAAACTAACAATGACTCTAAGCAGCTTTAGTAACTGGAACCATAATAGTACATTTGAATGATATCATGTGTTTTTTCTCCATTCTATTTACATTGTAAATTCATAGTCGGTGAACTATATACACGTATTAAGACCTTTTCATCAAAAGTGAAACTAGGAATATCAGGACCATTTCATCAACTAGTGAAAGCACATCTGATTTGACTCATAAATTGACTATTCTCACATTATGGGTGATACTCACTCTTGGATTAAATCTCTGCTTCTGCCCTACATCATCATTTAACTACATTTTCATTTCAATTCATAGAGAGAAAAGAAGTGTTAGTCAATGCTGGTAAAAGTTTAAGTGTCATGTGAACCAAATCAGGTTGAAATTAGCCAGTGGAACTAAAATATTCTGTTTTCACTCTGTTCTCATTAGACTTTGCATTTTGTAGGAACTCTGAAAAGTGAAAGTGTTCGTGTCTCAGTTGTGTCTGATTCTTTGTGACCCCATAGACTGTAGCCCTCCTGGAATTCTCCAGGTAAGAACACTGGAGTGGGTAGCCATTTCCTTCTCTAGGGCATCTTCCCGACCCAAACCTGATATCAAACTGGGGTGTCCCGCAGTGCAGGCAGATTCTTTACCGTTTGAGCCACTAGGGAAGCCAATTGTAGGAACTTTAGAATTCAGAAATAAAATAATGATTTAGTCGTTGGTCTCACTGATTAGATTCCCGGTGCATTCTAGGCAAGGCAATACATGTTGAGTATTCTGGCATCTGCTGGAAGAGGTTGCACTGACCTTTTACATCATGTGACTCATTGTGTGAGGGAAGGATAGATAGAAAGAGGGGTCTGCAGAGAGAGGAGGGCTGTTGGATGGACCACTCCTCCTCCATTTTATATCAAGGTCCCATTCATGTTTAAAACCACTAAGACTTTAGAACTTCTGAAAGGGAAATAAATGTCACCAAATAAAATAATGTGGATACTTTTAGTTTTCTGACCAGCCCCTGATGTTTAGAAAAACATCACAGTTTAGAAAACAATTTTTCTTCACCATAATTCTGATAAGTAGGAAAAATCCTTCTAAGGAAGCTTGTTTCCAACGATTTCATAGCATTAGTTTTGAAAGATACTTTGTACAGAAGCATTTAGAAGTTAGCCCTAGTTTAAACAAAATTAGGAAGTTTACTTCTGAATTTCCTGAAGCCTTTCTATGACAATGTGTACTGAGAATTTGGGGGAAAGGAGGAGGAGGAGGAAGAATAGTCAGGTCCCTAAACTTATTCGAGCATGAATTTTTTTTTTTTTCACAGACTGCCACTCAGATTTAGTGGCATGCACTTTTAAAAAGTGGAATGCACTTTTAAAAATGTTCTACTGAAGACTTGTTGGATAGTTTCAAGATTAAAATCAAATTGTAGTGAAGAAAGTTCAAATTGGGAGTTGAAAATAGGGTTAGGACCCACTCACATTAATAATATCATAAACTATTAATCCTTGTTGAACATTTTATAAATAATTCTAGAAATTCTGTGTGTCAACCATAAGGCTGAGGGACTCTCCTGGTGGCTTGTAATTTCACTGTGAAAATGTCACTAATACCATTTTAAAAATCCTTTTTCTTATAAGAAAATTTAAATTTGGTTGACAGGCCATAAACCTTCCCTCTCTTTTCTGGTCCATCCTATATTTCATGTCCTCAGAAAACCTTTTTAGTTTCTATTGAGTTTTTAAAAGTAATGTGTCAGGTTCTAATGCTCCTGCTGGTTTAAGGAAAAATGCTCTCACTAATAAATTATAATGAATTGTCAGTCTCAACAGGCCTGTGACCTTCAGTTGGTGGGGGGTTTGGGGATAAACTCCACTTCCCTCTCTTCTTGTTGGAGCCACTTTTCTTATTCTAGCCTGTCCTCTTAATTTATGGGTGGGCTGCCCACAGGACTACTCACCTGCAAAAATAGTTCCTGCTGTGGTGTTTATTATACTAAGTAGGTTTCATGCTGACTGAGAGTTTTTACAAGGGGATGGAGTTGCTGTCAAGATCTTCCATCATCTGAGCAAAGCTGGCCCTTAAATTCTCTCATATTTCAGCATATTAAATTTAGTGGGATGCGAGTAGGCTGGACGGGAGTGAGAGGGGACACAACAGTGTGAAATTAGCTTAAATGTCTTCCTCCAGGACCACTGTAAATCTGACTTCAGTAAAATGTATCAATAGGACAGCAAAATAAAAAGACATACATTAGAAACAGTAAAATGGTTCCCTGCTAGCCCAAGGTAATGAAAAATCTCTGTAGTCTACGTGAAGGAATGCTAAGAAAAGTAGCTTTAAGCTGATTTTTTTTTTAGTTGTGTGAATACTTACTGGACATATTTCCTTTATTCTTCAATTATTAGTAAGGATTTCTGGCTTATACAACTAATCTGTTCTTCTAGAGAATTTAAAAAGAATTAAATAAAATAACAAAGAAAGAAAGAGGAAAAAATCCTATTACCCTCTCTTGGGGGCAATTATTTTTAACACTTGTTGTTTTCTTTCCAGTGGGTCTTCTATCCATTTTGTCAAAGTTGTGACAATAGCATGTATACAATGTTGTATCTGCTTTTGGGGCTTCTCTGGTGGTCTAGTGATAAAGAATCCACCTACCAATGCAGGAGAGGCAAGAGACATGGGTTTGATTCCTGGGCGAGAAGATTCCCTGGAGGAGGAAATGGCAACCCACTCCAGTATTCTTGCCTGGAAAATCCCATGGACAGAGAAGACTGTTGGGCTGATGTTGCAAAGAATCAGACATTATTTAGCAAATAAACAACAACAGTCTTCTTTTTTGCCTGACCTTATGTCATGATCACTTACGTTATTACTAAAAACCCTTTGTAAATATACATAATTTCTAATGCTAAACAATGTGAAACAGCATACATGTATTATTTAGTCATTCTCCTACTGCTGAATCACCTTAACACTGATCTTTTGGGTTTTTCTCTTCTTTCTTTCTCTATCCTCCTTTTCTCCCTCTTTGTCTTTCTTTCTATATATATATATATATTTTTTTTCCTGCAGTTACTCAAAGGTCAGTTTCCTTCCTAGAACTCAGGGCCTTTGTTTTGCCAACTTCTTTGCCTAAAGGACTCTTGCCCAGGTCTGCAGAGGAAGGCACCAGGGAAGCTCTGGGAGAATGACTGATGGAGTCATTCATTGACTGTTTGCCCTGGCCTTCCTGAAACAAGAGTTGCTTGTCTGTTTTGTTCAAAACTAAATCTCCAGCCCTCTAACAGGCTTGGCACATTGTAGATGGTCAATAAATACTTATTGCATGAATCTATAATATCACACTTCTAGGCTTTGGGAGCTTTTATTAATAATACTATGAAAACATTCTTTCTGCTTTAATTTTTATCTGCATTTTAAATCATCTCCTTGGAATTGATGACTAGAATGAAAATAATCAGGCCAAAGAGCCTGTGCATTTTGACATTCCTGACCCACGCCAACTGGCTTTTGTTAAAGGTTGTATGGTTTATATCAGCTGTGAAGGAGTATGTTCTTCTAACCTTGGAATGACTACAATTCTCATTCCAACTGGGATTGGCTCATTTCTAAACTAAATCCAGCAAAATTGGGGTTGTGCAGTTTTAATTTAATGTCTTAGATTATAGTAAGTAGAAATCTTTCATTATTTATGTTCCCTCCTTTGTGAATTGTGTAAATTCTTTATCCAGTTATCCCTTGGGTGTCTTTGTGTTTTCTTATCAGAATATATGAGATTTTTGTAAACCATAATTTAGTCTTTCATCTGTCATATTTATTTAATATTTTAGTTCAACATTTTATATCTTTTATAAATCAAACTTATCAGGGTTTTTTTTGTAATTTGTTTCACGCTTTTAATTCTAGAAAATCCTATAGTATTCCAAAATCAAATAAATATTCATCTGTCTTGTGACTTTCTTATGGCTTGATATTTCTTTTAGACTTCTAAATTGTTATTTTGTGCAAATTTGCATTGGTATGTGGTGTGAGGTGAAGATCTAAATAGAATTTTTTCCAAGTAGCATGTCATTGTCCCTTTTGCCAACTGATTCATAATGCCTCTTTATCTTGAGACATTTTTGAAGTAACACATGCAAATTTAACTATTGTTACTATTTAAATTAAAACAATTTAAATATCTTCATGTGAAAGTGAAAGTCACTCAGTCGTGTCCCACTCTTTGCGACCCCGTGGATATGCAGTCCATGGAGAATTCCCCAGGCCAAAATGCCAGAGTGGGTAGCCTTTCCCTTCTCAAGGGGATCTTCCCAACCCAGGGATCAAACCCAGGTACCGCATTGCAGGCGGATTCTTTACCAGTTGAGCCACAAGGGAAACCCAAATATCTTCATAGGTTTTTAAAAATATGTGATTTAGTCCTCCTAAAACATGAGCAAATTAATTTTGGTGTTTCACTGACTGCTGATTAGCATATGAGAGCATGTCTTGGAATATTAGCAAAGGCCGTGTAAAGAATTTTAAACAAACTTTAATATTAAAATTAAAAATACATAAACTACTATACATACTGAACAAGTAGATAAACAGAATAATTTACTTTTTAGCACAGGGAATTATATTCAATATTTTGTAATAACTAGCTATGGAATATAATCAGAAAAAATATACCACTCACTTTGTTGTATACCTGAAACTAACGCAATCTTGTAAATCAACTATGCTTCAACTAAAAAAGAAAGAGAAATGATACTCTTAAAAGAAAGAAAACCACTCTGGTGTAAGGAAAATGCCAAAGTTAAAAAGCAAGACAAGGTTGTAAGAAAATATAATGATGCATGGTACAGAGATTTAATATCCAGAATGTAAGTACTTTCATGAATCAATAAAAAAGAGAAATAGGCAAACAGGAAAACAGGCTAAAGTTGGGAATAGGCAATTCATAGAAGAAAAAATGAAAATGACTATGAAAAAGTGAAATATGCTCAATTATAACTAATTAAGGAAATGAAACTTAAGACAGAAATATGTTTTACCTTCATCAGTTTGGAAAAATTTTTTAAAAATTAACTGTGAATTTGGACACCTAGCTTTGGAAAAAACTTTTTGTAATCTGTGAATTAAAAATAAATATATGTTTCATACTAACAGTTTTATTTTATTTTTAGATTTTTAGACTGTGAGACTACTTAGATATGTAACCAAAGAAACATTTTTAAATATCTTTGTTTAAAGGTTTGTTTATAATAATGAATTATTTGGTCACAACCTAAATTTTGGTCAATGAGGAAGTGGCTAAGTAAATGTGATGAGATTATGATTATTTTATGAAACACTGTTCAGCAGTTCAAAAGAATGAGATAATAGCATGCTGGCATGGAGGGAGTGCCAAAACATACTGTTAAGTAAGAAAGTTGTGGATTAGCTACACGATACAGACTTATACTGGCTTCCCTCTATGATACAGACTTATACTGGCTTCCCTCATAGCTCAGTTGGTAAAGAATCTGCCTGCAATGCGGGAGACGTGGGTTTGATCCCTGGGTTGGGAAGATCCCCTGGAGAAAGGAAAGGCTACCCACTCCAGTATTCTGGCCTAGAGAATTCCATGGACTATAGTCCATGGGGTCACAAAGAGTCTGACATGACTGAGCAACTTACACTTAACTTACACTTACATATAGACATACACATCTATACTCTAGTCATAAAAAACAATGCTAGTCACAAAACGATGCTCTATGGTTCCTGATTTTATCTATCACCTGTCTATCATCTATCTATCATCAATCAGTTAAAAAAAAAGTAAGCTTATAGGGAAAAATTCTGAAATTACAAATATCATATTATAGATATCTACCATTATATCTGAGGAGAGGAGAATGGTGGTTGGGTGAAAGCAAAGGTAGATTTTTGCTTTTTTCTTTTGTTTTCAAATGCAGAATTTAGTTCAGGGTGGCATTTATTTAGTTAGTTATGTATATGTGTAACGCTATACATATGCATATGTATATATATGTATTGGGTTAATTTCTAATTTTGGCTATTACAAATCAATGCTACAGTAAAAATTCTTGAAAACACATTGTTCAATTATTCATTTATATAAATAACTTACAAAAAAAATCAAATTTTATCAAAGCATATGGAGGGGAAAAAATCAGTTCTGGATTTAAGGTGTGCCAAAAACACACGGTACATTATCCTCTGCCTACATCGAATTCATACATATGATAGTAAATATGAAGGACATGAAAACAGGGTAGTAATGAATGTACAACTGAATGTAAGACTGTGTAGTAACATCAGAAAACTGGAAGAAAAGTTGTATGTGTGTGTCTTTCTGACACCAAATGCATGCTGTTTTCCCATACCAAGAATAATCAGTTCTCTGAGGCCAACTGAGTGTCTAACAACGCAATTCAATTCTAACATTAACTGGAGACAGCACAGACTCCACAGGTTAAGGTCTCAGCCCCATATGACTATCTCCACTTCAGATGCCAGTTGCAAACTGGCAACTGGCAAATGTCCATGTTACCCACACTATAGCCCAGCAACTAAAAGCTGGGCGGGGATGGGTTTTTTTTTTTTTTAACAATCCAATCCTTGGATAATACCCTACAATAACTCATAGGTCTCAGTGAAACACTTTACATACATTTACTGATTTAATTTGCAGGATGCAACTCAGAAACAATCAAATGGAAGAGATTTAAATACAATGAAATAAATTTTTTGAATTATTTTTAAGCTCAATTTTCTTGGGGATGGTCTTGATTCCTGTCTCCTGTAAAATGTCACAAACCTCTGTCCATAGTTCATCCGGCACTCTATCAAATCTAGTCCCTTAAATCTATTTCTCACTGCCACTGCATAGTCATACGGGATTTGATTTAGGTCATACCTGAATGGTCTAGTGGTTTTCCCCACCTTCTTCAATTTTAGTCTCAATTTGGCAATAAGGAGTTCATGATCTGAGCCACAGTCAGCACCCAGTCTTGTCTTTGCTAACTGTATAGAGCTTCTCCATCTTTGATTGCAAAGAATATAATCAATCTGATTTCAGTATTGACCATCTGGTGATGTCCATGTGTAGAGTCTTCTCTTGTGTTGTTGGAAGAGGGTGTTTGCTATGACCAGTGCGTTCTCTTGGCAAAACTCTATTAGCCTTTGCCCTGCTTCATTCTGTATTCCAAGGCCAAATTTGCCTGTTACTCCAGGTATCTCTTGACTTCCTACTTTTGCATTCCAGTCCCCTATAATGAAAAGGACATCTTTTTTGGGTGTTAGTTCTAGAAGGTCTTGTAGGTCTTCATAGAACTGTTCAACTTCAACTTCTTCAATGCTTCTGGTCAGGGCACAGACTTTGATTATCATGATATTGAATGGTTTGCCTTGGAAACAAACAGAGATCATTCTGTCTTTTTTGAGCTTGCATCCAAGTACTGCATTTTGGACTCTCTTGTTGACTATGATGGCTACTCCATTTCTTCTAAGGCATTCCTGCCCACAGGATATGGGCAGTAGATATAATGGTCATCTGAGTTAAATTCATCCATTCTAGACCATCTTTGTTCATTGATTCCTAGAATGTCGATGTTCACTCTTGCCATCTCCTGTTTGACCACTTCCAATTTGCCTTGATTCAAGGACCTAACATTCCAGGTTTCTATGCAATATTTTTCCTCAAGGAAGAGAAATGCAAAAAAGCAAAATGGCTGTCTGAGAAGGCCTTACAAATAGTTGTGAAAAGAAAAAAGTGAAAAGCAAAGGAGAAGAGCAAAGATATACCCATTTGAATACAGAGTTCCAAAGAATAACAAGAAGAGGTAAGAAAGCCTTCCTCAGCGATCAGTGCAACGAAATAGAGGAAAACAACAGAATAGGAAAGACTAGAGATCTCTTCAAGAAGATTAGAGAAACCAAGGGAAATTTTCATGCAAAGATGGGCTCAATAAAGGACAGAAAGGGTAGGGACCTAACAGAAGCAGAACATATTAAGAAGAGGTGCAAGAATACGCAGAAGAACTGTACAAAAAAGATCTTCATGACCCAGATAATCAAAATGGTGTAATCACTCACCTAGAGCCAGACATCCTGGAATGTGAAGTCAAGGGGGCCATAGGAAGCATCACTACGAACAAAGCTAGGGGAGGTGATGGAAGTCCAGTTGAGCTATTTCAAATCCTAAAAGATGATGTTGTGAAAGTGCTGCACTCAGTATGTCAGCAAATTTGGAAAACTCAGCAGTGGCCACAGGACTGGAAAAGGTCAGTTTTCATTCGAATCGCGAAGAAAGGCAATGCCAAAGAACACTCAAACTACCACACAATTGCACTCATCTCACATGCTAGTAAAGTCATGCTCAAAATTCTCCAAGCCAAGCTTCAGCAATACGTGAACCATGAAACCTCAGATGTTCAAGCTGGTTTTAGAAATGGCAGAGGAACCAAAGATCAAATTGCCAACATCTGCTAGATCATCGAAAAAGCAAGAGAATTCCAGTAAAACATCTATTTCTGCTTTATTTGCTATGCCAAAGCCTTTGACTATGTGAATCACAATAAACTGTAGAAAATTCTGAAAGAGATGGGAATCCCAGACCACCTGACCTGCCTCTTGAGGAAACTGTATGCAGGTCAGGAAGCAACAGTTAGAACTGGACATGGAACAACAGACTGGTTCCATTTAGGAAAAGGAGTACATCAAGGCTATATATTGTCACCCTGCTCATTTAACTTATATGCAGAGTATGTCAGGAGAAACCCTGGGCTGGAGAAAGCACAAGCTGGAATCAAGATTGCTGGGAGAAATATCAATAACTTCAGATATGCAGATGACACCACCCTTATGGCAGATAGTGAAGAGGAACTCAAAAGCCTCTTGATGAAAGTGAAAGAGGAGAGTGAAAAAGTTGACTTAAAGCTCAACATTCAGAAAACTAAGATCATGGCATCTGGTCCCATCACTTCATGGGAAATAGATGGGGAAACAGTGGAAACAGTGTCAGACTTTATTTTTCTGGGCTCCAAAATCACTGCAGATGGTGATTGCAGCTGTGAAGTTAAAAGATGCTTACTCCTTGGAAGGAAAGTTATGACCAACCTAGACAGCATATTAAAACACAGAGACATTACTTTGTCAACAAAGGTCCATCTAGTCAAGGCTATGGTTTTTCCAGTGGTCATGTATGGATGTGAGAGTTGGACTATAAAGGAAGCTGAGCGCCGAAGAATTGATGCTTTTGAATTGTGGTGCTGAAGAAGACTCTTCAGAGTCCCTTGGACTTCAAGGAGATCCAACCAGTCTATCTTAAAGGAGATCAGTCCTGGGTGTTCATCGGAAAGACTGATGCTGAAGCTGAAACTCCAATACTTTGGCCACCTGATGCGAAGAGCTGACTCATTTGAAAAGACCCTGATGCTGGGAAAGATTGAGGGCAGGAGGAGAAAGGGATGACAGAGGATGAGATGATTGGATGGCATCAACAACTCAATGGACATGGGTTTGGTTGGACTCCGGGAGCTGGTGATGGACAGGGAGGCCTTATGTGCTGTGGTTCATGGGGCCACAAAGAGTCGAACACAACTGAGCGACTGAACTAAACTGAAGCTCAATTTTAAGAAACTTCATTTCAAACAACTTGAAGCAAATTCTCCCTGAATTTAAGGTAATTATTTTTGACTATATGCATATAGGTTTTCAAAAATTGTCTGTTTTTTCCATTTGCTTTGTTTTCATACAGATTTCAAACATTGCATTAATGTTAACAGACATTCTTGTATTGCTTCTCAATTAAGTGGAGTGCTGGGGGGAAATTTTGAAAATTTGTTTTAAAGTAGTGAAAAATTATTTTAAATACAATCCCATAGAGCAGTGGTTCCCTCATTAGAAATATAGTAGACCTATTTTAACCTTCTATCATCATGTTAATATTTATTTATCGTATGTTGACTACTAAGACAATCTGACAAGTGATAGAATATTCCATCTGAATTTGAACATTGTATATTAGGCACAAGCTATATCTGTGAATCACAGTTGTAATTGATTTTGTAGAGGTAAGATGATATAGATGTAAAGTATTTTATGAATGTGGCATAGATCACTCTTTCACAATGAAAGGTTGTGGTCTTGAATTTTCTGTCACAGTTTTAATATTTTATATAAATAAAACAATTTATCAGAAACAAACAACAGCTTTATATATTAACAAAAGAAAAACAACATATATGCTTGACATCTACATATTTTGGAACTTCTAATTAGTATTCCACATTCTGAGGCAATATGGAAAAGATTTATTCCTGAAAAGAGTATTTCCCACCAAGTTAACTTATTCACATTAATATATTATATATATATATTCTCAGGTTATTACAAGATATTGAGTATAGTGTCCTGTGCTATACAGTTTATGCTTTGTTTTATCTTGATGGAATTTTTTACAGACATTTTCTTGTGTATTCATAAATTTCAAAAGAAAGATGCTTTATTTTGTGCAATACAGTGTACCCTGTGCCTGGAAGAAGGCCTGATACACTGTAGGTGTTCAGTGAGTGAGGGACTGAATGCATGATGAGAACTTTCTGCAATCTATGGTTGTAGTGGATCGAAGTTTTAATTTATAATTCACAACTTTCCTGAATTCCCTGCCTTCTTTCTCCCCTACTGATTATTTTGCTTTTTGCCTCTCTTTTCCCTTGTGTCTTTTTTCCTTCATCTGCATTTTGCTTTCCTCTATTTAGCTTCTTCCTCCCTCTAACCTTATTTTCCACTATCATCCCCCAGCTTTATTCTAACCAGTCCATTCTAAAGGAGATCAATCCTGGGTGTTCATTGGAAGGACTGATGCTAAAGCTGAAACTGCAATACTTTGGCCACCTCATGCGACGAGTTGACTCACTGGAAAAGACTCTGATGCTGGGAGGGATTGGGGGCAGGAGGAGAAGGGGACAACAGAGAATGAGATGGCTGGATGGCATCACTGACTCTGTGGACATGAGTTTGAGTGAACTCCTGGAGTTGGTGATGGACAGGGAGGCCTGGCGTGCTGTGATTCATGGGGTCGCGGAGAGTCGGACACGACTGAGCGACTGAACTGAACTGAACTGAACCTGGACATTAATGGACCTGAGAGATTTTTAAAAAATATTTATTTTACTTGTGAAATAAATCTTTAGCTTCTCTACCCTTAATTTAAAAAAGCAGATGAGCTTGATTGTCTATATTTTTAGATATATAAATTAATTTTAAAAATTATTTCTATATCTCAGTGGCTCTGGAGAGGTGAGGCAAACTTTACCCTGCTCTTGCTTTAATGGTTCAAAGAATTTTGAACACCTGTAAATCTGGAGCTTAACTAGAAGGGTCATTTCTAGAGAAATAGAGGAACTTGCACTGTATTGAAAGTAATCTGGATGTGAAGAAAAAGAAAACTTGGAGTCCTCTACCTGAGAATCTGGAAAACACTTAGGAGACACCTACATGAAAGAGAACTGTATGCCAGTGACTCAAACCTCATGTAGTCACACTCTCTGTGATTAAATGCCAAACACCCATGGTCAATGAAGGCTCCTTGATTTTACTATACCAGAAGATTTTTTTTAATTAGTTATTTTTCACTGTTTTGGGTCTTCTTTGCTGTACAGGTTTTACTCTAGTTGCAGGCAACAGGGGCTACTCTGTAGTTGCAGTGCTTGGGCTTCTCATTGCAGCGGCTTCTCTTGTTGTGAAGTACAACAAGTATTTGTGTTGTGTTGTGGTCTCTAGGATGTTCAGTCTTCAGCAGTCGCAGCACGTGGGCTCGGTAATTGTGGCTCCTGGGCTCTGGAGCACAGACTCAACAGTTTTGGCAAACAGGCTTAGTTGCTCTACCGAATGTGGGAGTATAAGTGAGTTTTACTTTCTTATGTTTCTTTCCTTCCTGTTTTCCTATAGTTTCAAACACAGGACTGCTCACCTCTCCTTCAAAAAAGCTACAGTGAGTTGTGGATCACCACGGTGGGATTGGGTGAGGGAGAGACCTGGGAGATCATTCATTACACAGCATTTCTCAACCTACTGGAAACTGGAACTCATCTTTCTTTTTGTATCACTCAGGATTGGAAATTTTAGAAACTGTATTCTAAACCAGTAAAGCTCATTTGGTTATTTTATCTATCAAGTAATCATCAAGAAATTAGCTGTGCTAACTGAATGTGGAATTCATAGTGGAACAGTGTGGACAGTAAATACCTCACTTAAAGGTATTTACTAAAGATCTAGACAAGTCATTTAACTTACTCACTTAGTCAATATCTGCTTGCTTAGTTCTGTTCAGCCTCATCATTCATAAAATACTTGCTCTCATCTCAACTTTTGCATTGGCCTCATCTAATTCTCCTTATATCTCTAACCACTCCTCTATAAGATTCAAATTTCTCCATTCAGCTGAGAAAAGTGCTAGTATATTAGGTAGTGATCTCCTAATCACCTCCTTGCTTGTTATACTTCAGTACATTCAAACTAAGATGTATAATATATGCAAGGAAAAAATATATAGGGTGAGACAAAGCGGAAGAGAGGGAGGCAGAGAGAGAGAGAAATAGGGAAAGAAAGAGAGAATAGAAAGAGAGCAACCAAACTGAACCAAATAATTTCTTTGGTTATGGTCTCAAAATAAAATAACAGTAGTATGAGAATATGGTAAAAATAACAAACTCAAAGTTTTATTGTATTTATAAATTGGTTCAGGGGACTTGAAAACTATTTAATATCCATTGTATTTTTAAATTCCTCATTAAAATGTGAAAGGCCCTAGAATATTAGAAATAGCGAAATGGATTACAAAAGATACCACTAAGACCTGCACTGAAATTGCTAAGACAAATCAGTTTCGTTTAATGAAGAAAATATTTCAGTTAAAGGGGAGGCTTCTTATGAATGCTCATAGCTCTCCACTTTAAACACAGATGTGAATTGTAAGATGTTTTGACAATTTAAAAAAATTCTGACATGTAACAACTAAGAAAAATTGTTTATTTATCTGATGGGGAGAAAGAAAATTCCTCAAGTGGTTTTCATTCTTTCATGCCAATGAGGGTGTTCATAGACTTATTCTTGGGAGACAGGGGAAGAAGAGGAAAAGACAAGAAAAGAAAATATTTTAAAATGTAGGTGCATCAAAGATAAAAATCTGACAGTATATTTGCTTCCACCCAGAATGTCAGAAATCTGAAAAGCAAAGTTGAGGCTCTATTAAGAATTTGGCCCAAGATGCAACGTTATCTAACACTTGCAGACAACATGTAAGCTATATATTTTAGCTATACAGTTGTGAAGACACCTGCCAGTGCCCTCCCTCCTCAGATTTCTTGCCTCTGCATTATTGAAAGGTCCTATCTGATTTCCATGAAGGTATTTCTCCCTATAGGCTTAGGATACAGTAACTGCAAATGTATTATTTGGACTTCATGTGCCTTCATTT
Source organism: Moschus berezovskii (assembly GCF_049115385.1). NCBI lineage: Eukaryota > Metazoa > Chordata > Mammalia > Artiodactyla > Moschidae > Moschus > Moschus berezovskii. The sequence goes on from NC_142469.1 coordinate 55,524,270, forward strand.
TAATACTTCTTTTTTGGAGTCTCCTGTATTCCAGGCAGATTCTTTACTGTCTGAGCCATTAGGGAAACCCTTTTCTTTGTTAGAGGAGTAAATTACTAAACATACAGATATTTGAAACACAAACCTACTTATAATAACTCCTAGTTATCTGGAGAAAAAGTGGAAACAGTGTCAGACTTTATTTTTTTGGGCTCCAAAATCACTGCAGATGCTGATTGCAGCCATGAAATTAAAAGACGCTTACTCCTTGGAAGGAAAGTTATGACCAACCTGCTGCTGCTGCTGCTAAGTCGCTTCAGTCTTGTCCGACTCTGTGCGACCCAATAGACGGCAACCCAGCAGGCTCCCCCGTCCCTGGGATTCTCCAGGCAAGAACACTGGAGTGGGTTGCCATTGCCTTCTCCGATGACCAACCTAGATAGCATATTAAAAAGCAGAGTGTCAGACTTTATTTTTTGGGCGCTCCAAAATCACTGAAGATGCTGATTGCAGCCAGGAAATTAAAAGACGCTTACTCCTTGGAAGGAAGGTTATGACCAACCTAGATGGCATATTAAAAAGCAGAGACATTACTTTGCCAACCAAGGTCCATCTAGTCAAGGCTATGGTTTTTCCTGTGGTCATGTATGGATGTGAAAGTTGGACTGTGAAGAAAGCTGATCACCGAAGAATTGATGCTTTTGAACTGTGGTGCTGGAGAAGACTCTTGAGAGTCCCTTGGACTGCAAGGAGATCCAACCAGTCCATTCTAAAGGAGATCAATCCTGGGTGTTCATTACAAGGACTGATGCTAAAGCTGAAACTCCAATACTTTGGCCACCTCATGCGATGAGTTGACTCACTGGAAAAGAGTCTGATGCTAGGAGGGATTGGGGGTGGGAGGAGACAGGGACAACAGAGAATGAGGTGGCTGGATGGCATCACCGACTTGATGGACATGAGTTTGAGTGAACTCCGGGAGTTGGTGATGGACAGGAAGGCCTGGCGTGCTGTGATTCATGGGGTTGCAAAGAGTCGGACATGACTGAGCAACTGAACTGAACTGAACTGAACTGAAAATAGAAGCACCTAATACACAAAGCAAATATTAATAAAGGTAAATAAATTGACAGTAACAAATAATAGTACGAAGCTTTAACACACCACTTACATATGATATATGTATCATATATATTTTCTAAATCTAAAACATTTCAACCAAAAGCAACAGAATACATGTTCTTTTTAACTGCACATGGGGTATTCCCCAGAATAGATCACATGGTAAACCACAAAATATTCTGAGTAAATTTAAGAAGATTGAAATCATATCCAAGAATCTTTTTTGATCAGTGTATGAGACTAGAAATCAACTATAAGGAAAAAATGTAAAAACACAAACATGTGGATGCTAAACATTATGCTACCAAACAACCAACGAGTCATTGAAGAAATGAAAGAGAAATCAAAATATAGCTGGAGAAAAATGAAAATGGAAACAATGATCCAAAAATCTATGGAACACAGCAAAATATCCAGGTGAGAAGTTTATAGTGATACAAATCTACCTTAGGAAATAAGAAAAATTGAAGAGGTGGTCTTTTCCCTTATTGTATATTCCTGCTTTCTTTGTCATAGATTAATTGACAGTATAAGTGAGTGTTCATTTCTGGGCTTTCTATTGTGTCCCATTGATATGCTGGTTTTCGTAACTTTGTAGTATAGTTTGAAATCAGGGAGTTTTATTCCTCCAGCTTTGTTCTTCTTTCTCAAGATTAATTTGGCTATTTGAGGCTTTTCGGAAGCCCATACAAATTTTATAATTATTTGTTTTATTTCTGTGAAAAGTGGCCATTGGAACTAGGAAAACGGGACAGCTACATGTAAAAGAATCAAACTGAACTACTTTCTCATACCACATGCAATAATAAACCTAAAATGAATTAGACTTACATGTAAGACCTGAAATCACAAAACCCCTAGAAGAAAATACAGGCAGTACACACTCTAACACTGACCTTAGTAGTATTTTAAAATATGTTTCCTCAGGCAAAGCAGGCAAAAACAAAAATAAACAAATGAAACTACATCAAACAAATTTTGCACAGCAAAAGAAGCTGTCAACAAAGTAAAAAGTTCTTCTATTGAATGAGAGAAGATATTTGTGAAGGGTATATCTGACATAGGGTTAACTTCCAAAATATACAAAGAAGTCATAGAACTCAATATAAAAAAAGAAGATATACAGATGATCAACAGGACACATGAAAAGTTGCTCAGTATCACTAATCCTCCAGAAAATGCAAATCAAAACCACAATGAGGTATTACCTCACAGCTGTCAGAGTAGCTATTATAAAAAAGACAACAAATAGCAAGTGTTGGTAAGGATGTGGAAAAAAGAGAACACTTGTGTATTGTTGATGGGAATGTAAAATGGTGCAGTCACTGTGGGAAAACAATATGGAGTTTCCTCAAAAATTTTGACTAGAACTACCTTATGATCCAACGCTTCCCATGTGACTCCAATGGTAAAGAATCCACCTGCCAATGCAGGAGATATGAGAGATTCAGGTTAGATGCTGGGTCAGGAAGATCCCCTGGAGTAGGAAATGGCAACCCACTCCAGTATTCTTGCCAGGAGAATCCCATTGACAGGGGAGCCTGGAGAGCTCCAGCCTGGTGGGTCATAAAGAGTTGGACATGACTGAGTGCACACACACACACACACCCCCACACCACATGATCCAGCAATTTCACTTTGGGGTATTTTTCCAAAGATAAAAAAAAATCACTAATTTGAAAAGATCGTGCACACCTATGTTCACTGAAGTGTTATTCACCATAGCCAATACAGACAAGTAAACTAAGTGCCCATAGACATATGTTACTCAGCCATGAAAAAAAATGGAATCTTGTCATTTGTGACAACACGGATGGACTTAAGTGTGTTATGCTAAGTGAAATAAGTCATAGAAATACAAATTCCATATGATTTCAGTTATACCTGGCATCTAAAAGCAAAGCCAATGAACACACAAAATGAAAGAGTCATAGACACAGAAAACCAACAGGTGGTTGCCAGAGAGGCAGTGTGTGAAATAGGTGAGGGAATATGAGTGAAATAGGTGAGGGAAATTAACAGGTACAAATTTCCAGTTACAAAATAGTTCACAGGGATGAAATGTACTGAGTCGGGAATATAGTCAATATTTCTGTAATATTTCTGTGTGGTGGCAATGCTAAGTAGACTTACTGTGGTGGTCGTTTTGTATAGAGATGCTGAATTACTATGTTGTGCACTGGGAAATATCACAGGGTTGTAAATCAATTACACTTTAAAAAGCAAACAAATTCATAGGAAAAGAGATCAGATTTATTGTGACCAGAAGCAGGGGATGGGAGGAGGGGGAATTGATTGAAGGTTATCAAAAGGTAAAATCTTCCAATCATAAGATAAATAAGCACTAGAGATGTAATGTACAATGTGATAAATATAACACTGCCAAAGTTGTTAAGAGAGTAAATCCTAAGCGTTCTTGTTACAAGGGAAAATATTTTTTTCTTTTTCTTTTATTTTATGACTGTGTGAGATAATGGATGATCACTAAACTTACTGTGGTAATCATTTCATGCTGTATGTAAGTCAAATCATTATGCTGTATACTTTTAAACTTATACAATTACATCTCAATAAAACTGGAAGGCAAAATAAGCAAAAGGGAAGGGAAACCCAATACTCAGCATCATCTGATCTGTTACCAACTTGTAATGGTAGCCTGTTGTTGGCAGAACTTCCCATTTTTATTTGGATTAGCCTGAAATTTTAATATATTTTAGTGTCAAATCTCTGAATTTTAGAATGTTGCTAAGTAAATCAAATTAAACAAAAACACCATGCATGACAAACAAACCACATCTGTAGTTCATGGTCAGCTGGGAAGCGTCTCATTTAGGCTTCTGACATTGATAGGAGATTTAAAGAAGTTCACATGTTCACACAATTACAGTTTGGAACCTGAGCTGGCTACTTTTTGCACAAACCCTGCACATAAAATATCACCTCTTCCTTATGGAATTTATGCGGATGATTTTCCCTTCTTGTGAGCAAATGACTTTGAAGAGAAGAATCGGGTTGTCTGGATCTCTGTATCCTTCAAATACCTGTCCCGAAGCTTTACACATGTTCTGTTCAATGAAAAGAACAATAAATACCACAGCATTGTCATCCATTGGTCTTGTTTTAAGCATTTTGGGTTTAAGCATTTTGACAAAAGCTAAGTCATTAAGTGTAAAAATTAGGCTCTGTGTGAGAGTTATTTAATTAATAGGGTGCCAAAGGGCTTTTTAATAAAACACTCTTACTCTGATTTAAATCAGGAAGTCAGAACTTGTTTTCTAATACTGTTACTTAAAGTATGGTTATACTTTGGCAATATAAGTGCCTAAAGAGAGGGCTATGGAGCCCATGCCTGTGTTTTGCCATTTATAAATTTTCACCTGCAGTATTTCATTTGCTAGAGGTACCATGTACTATAAAGCTCATGAGATTATTTGAAAAGAATAATTTTTATTTACAACAGTAAGTTCTATATTACGTATAACTGGTTAGACTATATAATCAGGTACTTTGTAAAATTCTTAGCAAATCAATTAAGGAGCAAAAGTTTAAAAAATATTCTTTGATACTATTAGAAAAAGCAGAGTAGAATAATTAGAATTCTAAAGTGTAATCTTAGAGTGTGGAGGATATTTCTCAGTAAGACATGAGACCTAGAAATCATAAAAGAAGATTGGCAGTTTTGAGCATTTAAAAATTAAAAACATTTGTATGGGAAAGGCACCTTATAAAATGCATCTTATTAAAGTGATCATAAGAAAATGTTCACTCTCTCTCTCCAACTATCTTTTTTCCTACCTATATCTATCATTCATATATCTGTGTATCTATGCCTCTACATTTATCTATTTATCTATGTATCTATCTATGCATTTCTCTATGTCTGTCTATCTAATCTATATTTCAAAATGTTCGTAGCAATAATAAGCTAAAAGTGGCTAGCACTCAATAAAAAAGAATTAAGCCACTCAGAAAATGAGAGGGAATTTCCTGGTGGTCCAACAACTAGGATGCCACACTTTCACTGCCAAGGGCCCAAGTTCAATCCCTGGTCAGGGAACTAAGATCCTATATGCTGCAGAGTGTTGCCAAAATAAGTAAATAAATAAAAATATTTAAGAGAAAATGGGAAAGGAGATGAGTTGACACTTCACCAAGCAATAATAAATAAGATTCAAACAATTAAAATGATATTTAATCTCAATGATGATCATGCAAATTAAAATGATAATGCAATTTTCTTTTGTTTACCAAATTAAGAAAAGTTAAAAATACTGATGATATGAATTTTGGCTTATATCTAGGCAAACAGGAAATCATACATCGTTTCAAGAAATATAAATTGGTACAAAACTTCTTATGTGGCAATTTGATGGTACTGGTAAAAATAAAAACATACAATCCTTTTGATAAACAATTGTAAATATAGGAATTGGTCATGCAAAATAATACTTAAGTATTCAGAATACAGATGGATAAGTAATCAGAGATGTTCACACATGGGTGCAGCATTCTTTGTAGAAGCTAGATGTTAAAACTACCTGCATGTCTGCCAGTAGCAGGTTGTTTAGGTACCCTCTGATTCTGCTAACCTACAAATAATGGAGATCCATCTACTTCCCTACATGCACCAATATGAAGAGACATCTACAAACATAGTGAACACAGACATGCAAGATACAGAAAAAAAAATGTTCAAATTTTGTAAAATTAAAAAATGTCTTTATAGACATAAACATTTGAAAGATCTTAAAAGCATAGGAAACTTTCAGAAAGAAAAATATCTTAACAGTGTTGAGCTACAGAAATGAGATAGGGTGGAGAAATTTTTTATTTTATACTCTTCTTATATATTTTTTTTTACAACAAATACTCTGCCTTTTCATTGTTACACACCTAGTGAAAATGCTTTTTTATGATACAGCTCTTTAACATGTAAACTCATTTTTCCATTATGACTTTCATGTCGCAGACATAGACTTTTTTAAAAAAATTAAATGGGTCAAAGATTTAAGAGCTCAATAGGCATAGTTTGTTCAATAGACACCTCTTCTGAAATGAATGATTTGCTTTAATGGAATTGACATAGAACATGTAATAATGTCTTGGTGCCTCCTTAGTACATTATCCTCAGTTGATTTAGGTAGAGGCCTCTGGCCCAAGATGTGGTCAGTACCCTGTGTCTGAGATTTATGTGTGTGTTTGGTTATGGAGAATGTGGCTGAAGCATTTTAGAATACGGTTCATTGTTGCATGAATTTATCTCTACTGAGGATTCAATTATTACTTTCAAATCTCACTATGTATAACAAAGGCTAGATGAGTTTTGAGTCATGCATTTTTAGCACTGAAATATTTTATAAAAGACAATAAACCCTATTGTGTTAGGATTTCTCTGGTTTCTCAGCAAAACTTTGAGGGATTAGTATAATTTTATGTCCATTCTACAAATGAGGAAATTGTGTGCTGCTTAAGGCTATTCAGACAGTAATGAATAGAGTCAGGGTTTGAACATAATAGTTTAATAAGGCAATGTGGCACAGCAGAAAGGGCTAGACTTCCACTAAAAATTAATGAAAAATCTGCTTGATGATAACACCATAAACTCTGTAACTAAGGAAATATCACCTAGGCTGTTGTGGGTCAGGTGAGGAAACAAAATGTTGCTATATTAGTGCCTCCTCATTTTGCAAGTGTGAACTGGTCAGGTCATAAACACTGTGCTTTATGGACAAAGCCAATAATAACAAACTTAATAAAGCAGTGGAATTTACTGATGTATGCTGCCACTAAGGCAGACCTAACCCAGGAACATATGCAGAGATGATAAATTCGTGACTGCGTCTGGTAGAAGAGCTGAAACAGATGTGCAGGGTGAGAGACATCAAAGTTAAAACAATTACCATCTCAACAAATGGGAAATTCTCCCAGATACAAGCTTAGCATTTTTAAAAGACCTGGGCATTCCTTATATCATACGGGTAATCGGAGGTGGTATATTCAGATGTGAAGCATATGTCCATTAAAATAAAACAAAACAAGAATAAATGGCTGTTAGTTGCTTTAAAAGATACTGCCACTTGGCAGCAAATGTTGTGGCATATATTTGAATCATTTGGGGGGACAGCCTTATTTTTCTCCTGCCCTCCACCACCCTCTCCCAGAGGCGTCTCCAATATGGATACATCTATCACTGATGCCTTGGCAAGACTGAGAGTTGGGACCAGAAAAGAAACCAGCTACTTTCTATTGCCCGTGATACTGACAATGGAAACGTGGTGAGTAAAGGCTGTGGAAATAGGGATAGACATGGCTAGAAGCAGAGATCATCTCTGGTCAGTAACACTGAAGTCATCACCATGTGGATATTTCATTCAGATACTGGTGGTTATAAATGGTTTGAAAAGAACAGTCATTCAATGTGCTGTTTTGCCTACGTCTCATGTAAGGGAATCTAAAACGATTTTCTGTTAAGTGATTATTGTATTTTTACTCTGTTACAATAAGTGAGAGCCAGATTTAATAAATTAATAAGGAAATGAACTGTAGTCTTTTTGACCTTAGTCAAATAGAAGTGGGCCAAACATCATTAAAAAAAAAAATTTTTTTTTCATTACCTGTAGCTTCATTATCTTATCTCAAAAGCTTTAGTAACTAAAAAGACTTGTACCTGTGTCTATATCAAAGGGTGCTTTGCCTGAAAATATTTATTTGATATTATCATAGCTTTTAAAAGCTTGTTTCATAGGTTTTAAAATCTTGCTTAATAGTCTCTAAGAAAATGTAAACCACTTATCTATATTTTCTGACAAATGATAAAATTACCTATATAGAAAAATAGCATTATAATGAATTAATGGCCAATGACTGTTCAATATCAGATCTGGAAACTCTGCTTTTTCATTGTATGCCCCTAGTGAAAAAGCTGTTTTATGAAAATGACACCTCAGCATGCAAACTCATACTCCATTAAACTTCCATGTCACAGTTTACTGGTTCAAAAAAAAAAAAAAAAACTGTTGCTATGCGCTTCGCTACTAGAATTGAATTAAATTATTAAACACAAGCTGACAAAGAAATAATAGTGCAGCTGAATATTTTTATGGATTTGTTGGTAAGCCTGTGTGTTCTTTAGTGTTTGGTTACAATTATAGTACTTCTCCAAGAGGGATGACTACAGTTTAGAATTGCTGCCTCCAAGAATAGAGAAGATGCTGTGTAGCGAGGGGAATAAATAACTTTTGACTCTCACTTCTAAAAATAGACATAAATAAAAGTTAATAGGTGTATTTAGAAATTGTTCCCTTAATTTATAGGATTCTGGGAGTATATATTTGAGTGGTTTGGGTGCCATATGGAATAAAACCACAGTGACAGAATTTCTTGACCTAGGTGGTAATGTATTGGATGGAAGCAATTGCCAGTTTGCCAATTACACTTATCTTGCCAGTGATTTCTTATATCTGACAAATTCCAAGTGTGAGTCATTCATCTGAAAACAGACCAGCGTACTGTAGCTGTGCTCTCTATTTCCTCTTTTATGTATGCCTTACAAATAAGCCAAGATATTTAATACATTGATTAAAAGGCATACAAAATTGCATTGAGATCAAGGGTAAATAAAACAGTGCATTAGACTCCCTCACCATTGTTCTGAACATGAAATATTTTATCCAAAGCATGCTGTGTAGAGTCCTGAGGGACCGACTTAGGACACAAATTTAGCATGCACTTTAAACTTTTGTTGTTCTATCTTTCAAGCTAAATTTAAATCTCATTAATTTTTAGTGAAAGAACAATAGTTAAATATCTTGCAGATGTAGCTTGTGTATTTAAAATTCCTTAGAAGGTTTCCATTTAGGGTTTTTACTGCGTTAGTTTGATCTACTGTGCATGACAATATGGCATGTGCATTTCTCTCAGGATGTGCAATTTGATTTCATACTGTGGAAAAATCCAGAGCGTAAAATATTAGCATGAACAGTGTCAAGTGTCGACGCTAATTCTTTTATTACTGTGACAATATTTAAAGATACCAATCATTTAACTATTTTAAGTGATAAATATTAAAGCTTGAAAAAAATATCTATGTGATCAGCTAAGATATATACTTGGAGAGGATAAAGTTCTAGAAAGATGACATATACATGCAATCATAGATATATTCTTCTTGTACAAGATTATAGAGGATGCAATTGTTAACACAAATGAATAAAATCAGAATGTAACATTGTAATATTGTTGCATGTGGGTCACCAAATTTGCCTACTTTGGTGATCACAGGTTAAGGGCATTTATTTCCAAAGAAGCATAGTTACCTTCATTCTTTAGCAGAACCATATGTTTTAGCACAAACGATGATACCTTGCAAGATAAGCCAAAAAAATCAATATTAATTTTAGCAACTTCTAAGAAATTAAAGTGTTGAATTCTTCTTTTAAAAATTAAAATTATTTAGAAGAAAAATATCCTGATTTACATTGCTCATTTTTAGAAGCTATGTTAAATAAAAACTTCACAGAGAAAATTCAGTTTGAATACAGAAAAATTCCATACAACTGGTTTTTCCTTGGGTTCAATTTCTTATCCTGAAATTTGGAATAGAACCACAAATCTCATCCCTAAGTAGCTGTGGAAAAGTGATGGTATATTCAGTGGAAGGATGCAGTAATAATACCTTTATTATAGTACTCTCATCATTGACAGAGTACTATCATTTATATTCTTTATATTCCTAAGATGTATTTATGACAAAAGCATTTATCACTATTTGAAGTTCTAGAAATATCAATTCATTCATTCACTCAGCAAATGCTTTCTGAGTGCAAATCAAGAGCACATAAAAGTTTAGATGAGTTAGATGTTGAGGATGAAAACACATCATGTTTGCATTTTAGAGAGAGAGAAATTATGATACAATACCACAGCTCTACACAGGGTACAGGTACAAAGAGTAGCAGGATAACTCATTTACTTGGGGTGGGGAGGTGTTGGTGCATGTAGGGAGGCTTCAAGGAAGAGACTAATGGTGGGTAGAGACCTGAAGGACTTGGAAGCATTGATCAGTAGGCAGGCAAAGGGATGGCAGGCTAGAAAGGGAATTGAAGGGAAGACAAAGGGAGAACTGTGAGCAAAGATGGCATGCTGGGTACTGCATAGAGGGCCATCACAGCTGGAGCACAGAGTTGGATGAAATGGGAGACTACGGTTGAAGCTGGGATCAAAGCATGCAAAATCTTGTATGCATTGCAAGGAGATTAAATTAAATTTTACAGGTAAGAGACAGCACTGAATTTTGAGCAAAGGAGTAACAGTGTCAATTTTGAATTTTTCATTAGGGTATCTGTTTAGAGAACCCATGGGAGGAAAACATCTTGAATAGCTCATGATTTTTGGCTCAGGTTGACCCTGGTATCATTCCCTGAGTTCAGGATTAGGAGTTCAAGAGGGGAGTAGGATAGAAGAGTGGATATCAGAAAGATTGAAGGAGACAATGAGGTCAATTGGAATGAGCTGACATTGGCAGCAGTTAGAAAGGTCAGATTTCTAGTAGGCAATTATATGTAGTGGTCAGTACTCAGCATGGAGCTAGACTGAAATGCTAATGATGATAAATGTGTGAGTCATGAAATTCACCATTATGGGAAAACTTGTAGGCTACCATGACATCTCAGTCATTTTGAGTAGGGAGTTGGATCATGAGGGGAGACAGACAGTGAAGTGTGTGTATTGGGACCCTGGAGCCAAGTTGCCTGGATTTGAATCTTAGCTCTCCTATTTAACATCTCTACCACCCAAAGCAGCTCTAAGATCTTGGCAAATTAGTTTCTGTGCTGTAGTTTCTTCAACAGTGAAAAGTAAGAACAGTGTTGAACTCAAGGATTATTGTGAGGATTAAACGAGTTTCTAAAACTTTAATGTTTTTATTTATACAGAAAGTATATGGGACATATAAATGTTACTATCATCATTATATTGATTATATTTATTACTCCTCTCATGAGCTTTCATGCTGGAATGGCTCCGTGGTCTACTGGGTTGAAGTGAGGTGGTTCAGTTTTGTTCTAGTTGGACCTGAGGGATCTGATAAGAAATGGTTAGTGAGAAGACTCTTGAGAGTCCCTTGGACAGCAAGAAATCAAACCAGTCAATCCCAAAGGAAATCAACCCTGAATATTCAATGAAAGCGCTGATACTGAAGCCAAAGCTCCAATCCTTTGGCCACCTGATGAGAAGAGCCATTGAAAAAGATCCTGATGCAAGGAAAGATTGAGGGCAAGAGGAGAAGGGGGCCACAGAGGACGAGATGGCTGGATGGCATCACCAACTCAATGGACATAAGTTTGAGCAGCTCCGGGAGATAATGAAGGACAGGAAGCCTGGCGTGCTGCAGTCGATGGGGTTGCAAAAAGTCGGACGCAACTTATCAACTGAACAACAACAACATGGAGATGGGGGTCCCAGTAGAAAATGGAGTACTTTAGTCTTCAACTCAACAGTCTTTCATTTACTTTTAAAACATGGGCCAGGCCAGCTTGAGGGAAACCTGCAGGTGGTTTTGGGAGTGTAGGATGAGCCTGGTGGAGCCCTTCTGACTAGAAGGACTGGAGTTTCTCTACAGAATTGGATGACGAGGAAGTGGGGGACATGGGGGGAGACACAAAGACCTGAGGCAGTTCCAGCAGAGGCTATTGAATGGTAACTCAGCTTGTGCTTTGCAGCCTTTAGAGTCCTATGTTGAGAAATAGCCAGATCTTTGAGTGTGCCCAGGGTGTTTCACCTTGATAACCTACCCTTCTAGACACATTTTGTGGGAATCTGAATTAAAATCATGATTTAATATTTTATTTATTTTAATTTCACCTACCCTTCAAGATTCAGCTCAAACCCGGCTTCTTCTATAAATCCTTCTTGGAAATCCCACACTAATATGATCTCTCCCTTCTAGCAAATGTTATTATTGTGAAAAATATTGCAACAATGAATGGAATAAAGCTCACATTTATTTAAAATTTGCTATGTTCCAGGCACAATTTCAGCACTTTGCCTTCCTAATTTCATTTAATTCACACTATAGCAAAGTCTTAAACATAATCGCTTATTGCTTGTGATATTTTTTACTGTCTCCAGCCATTTCTTTTACAGCTTATATCTTATCCATATAGCAAATTTTGCATTTTTTTATTTATATGTTTGTGTGTGTGTGTGTGTGTGTGTGTGTGTGTATTGGTCACTTAGTTGTGTCCAACTCTTTGTGACCCCCTGGACTGCAGACTGCCAGTCTCATCTACCCTCCATGGGATTTCTCTGGCAAGAATACCAGAGTGGATTGCCATTCCCTTCTCCAGGGGACCTTCCTGACCCAGGGATTGAACCTGGGTCTCCTGCATTGCAGGTGGATTCTTTACCATCTGAGCCACTAGGGAGGCCCATTCCTATACTTTTCATGCTTATTCCTAGAGTCTAACAGCCAAGAGCAGGGAGCTCATGTCATCTCTTTCAGAACTTAGTTGTGCGTTGGGGCTTCTCTGGTGGTCCAGCGGTTAAGTCTCTATGCTTCCAATATAGAGTGCACAAGTTCCATTCCTGGTCTGAGAAATACAATCCCACATTCTGGGTGGCAAGGCCAAAGAAAGCAAAGCTGTTGTACGTTGATTTGAGCTACTAGGATTAGGACAGCCATGTTGCACAACTTAAGGGTATCTATTCAACTGGTGGTTAGTGTGAACAGCACCCCTGCATTTGGGCCGTGTATAGATAAAATGACCATACACATTAGCCCTGGATAAAATGCAGTTGAATCCGTGGATTCAACTGGAAAGCAACTTCACACAAGGACTGATGAATTACTTATCTATTGGTCTGTTTCCCTCTGGCAGATTCTGAGCTCTTGGTAAGCAGGGCTCAGGTGACTCTGGTCCTGCCTCCTCTTCCATACCGTTTAACACAAGACTCTGCAGAAAGAATACCTGCAAATGGTATTTGTTTGAGATTGGGAGAAGGGGACTAAGGCAAGAGGGGGTTGGCCTCCGTGTGTGTACTCTTCCTTTCTTCTGGTCTTAATAGTAGAATAAATGGCTTTCTTGCACTACAGACTGAAAGTAATAACATTAAACACATTTAAAAGAGGGTGGTTAGAAAATGAACTCCAGAATGTTACAACGCATCTGTCCCTCACATATTACAGATAAGGCTAGGCAGGCCAGAGAGGTTAAATGATTTGCCCAAGGTTACACAAGTCTCAGGCAGTGGAACCTAGTCTATTTCCTTGGTCTCTGACTCCCAGTCCATGAGTTTCCCATTACACACCTTCAGAAAGAACGTCATGTAATGATTTCTTTTAAAGAAATTGGAATTTGCAGAGTTTCCAAATAAATAGATTTAAAATGTCTTAAATTAACCTTTGTCTCTTTAACAAAAACCTTCCCAACCCCTACTGTCTCCTAACACCTACTGAACTGTGTGTCTCTATGTATCTACATATGGATGTATACGTCTAAGCCTTTATATTTCTGATCAAAAGTTACCCTAACACATTATGCTGAACCGATTTAGAACATTTGCCTTTGTTGAAACAAAAGCAGCTCCTTTTATTCACATCAATAACATGTAATTGTATGTACAGTGTGCCGTGCTCACACGGGCTAATGAATATTCAACCAGTAGTGAGAAAAGGGCTCCCCTCGAATGTTTACGAGGGTTCCTTTCTGATTTAGCATCGCATCCGAGTCAGGCAAGGACAACACCGCTTTCTCTCCACAGTTCGATCGCTATACCCTGTGGCTCCGCCCACCCTGACGCAGAGGCCCGCCTGTCTGATTTGGGAGCTCTGGCAAAAAGCCTGAGCCCATTGATTACAGATCGCTGTTAATAAAGAGCATTTGTAATGCAGCAGCGGCGAGGCGGTCTCTGCACGCCGGTTCATGATGGCCCTTCAGGCTCCACAATTAAGTCGTCCAGCAGGCATGCCCCCTGTTGCAGCTGCTCTGTCAATCTCATTTTGAAGCACAAATGATCTTAGACCCAGTGTTTGACATGGGGTTTTAACACCAAAGAAGGCAATTCTGCAACTTCAAATGAGCCTAATTGGCTGAGCGCTCGGGCGTTCACTCAAGCTGCTTCAGTCCATCAGAGAGAGATTTCCCACTAATTGAACTGCTCAGAAGGAAAAGGACCACGAGGAATCACGAGGTGCCGAACCATTGGAGAGGGTGGTGTATATATATATATATATATAATATATAAATATTTCGTGATAGCAGACTTAAAGATACATTCCTCCTCTTTAATCAGCCACCTGTCAACATAAGAAAGGTAGTTATCGTGGTAGATGCCCACCGAGTTAGGATCTCAAATTGAGTTGTTGCTGTTTGGAGTGTAAATGTGCATATGTTCCTGATAAAGGACATCACAAAACACTTCGTCTGGATAGCGTTTTTCTGCATCATTCTGAAGGTGGCCCGAAATAAAAATATGTAAATCCAGGCTGTGTGGAGAAGGATGAGGTGCCTCAGTTGGAGTCAGTGTGTATTCATCCATCACTTTATCCATCCACCCAGGCAGCTCCATCACCTCTGTTCTTCTGTTAAATGACAATCATATGTGAAGAGATGTAATATCTATAAGTGCATCTGTATCCCTGTGTCTATTATGGGCTTCAGTGGTGGCTCAGATGGTAAAGAATCGCTGCAATGTAGGAGGCTGAGGTTCAATACCTGGGTGGGGAGAATCCCCTGGAGAAGGGATTGGCTACCCATTTCGGTATTCTTGCCTGGAGAATCCCATGGATAGATATGCCTGGTGGGCTACAGTATATGGGGTCTCGAAGAGTTGGACATGACTGAGTGACTAAGCTCACATCTTTATTTCTGTATCTCATATATCCATATTCACATCCATATTTATATATCTGATATTCCTTACATGACCCAGAATAAAATATTTTATAGACAATAGCAATCTATATAGCAATACTAAAGAGTATTTAATTGTGAAATTGATACAGTAATGTATCAGATAGGATCTTGGAACTAAGGGAATTGATCTAAGTTTTTCTAAACCAAAGTATTGCTTAAAAATTATGACTTAACTTGTTTTTTGGTGTCAAATTCTCCACATATGTATACAATTTAAGCAAATGTGGTTTTACATGACATGGTGGTTGAAAAATAATTAAGGAGAAGAATAAAGAAATAGATATAAAGATTTAGGACTGGCTCAATTTTATTTCGGAGAAGGAAATGGCAACCCACTCCAGTATTCTTGCCTGGAGAATCCCAGGGACGGGGGAGCCTGATGGGCTGCTGTCTATGGGGTTGCACAGAGTTGGACACGACTGAAGTGACTTAGCAGCAGCAGCAGCAATTTTATTTAGGTATTTAATTTCAGATATGGAGAGGATCCAGAAAACATTCCACTATGTATTTTAAGATATGTAGAAAGTGAGTGAAATATGCTTGTCATCAGCTACTTTTCAGCCTGGGAGCACATGGTGTACATTTTATGGTGCCCAAGCTTGAAGATGTTAGTTGTGTTCGGGGGGCCTGCATTTTAAATCTTTGAAGTTCATATGAACTCTGCCTCTGCTTTACTTTGTGACTTTGCTTTAAATTTTATTCATTGATTGATTGATATTATTTTTCAAGGAAATCCCTTGCTATTGTCAGAGCTTTTTCAGTATAGTTACCTTCAGTTTCTAACTAATATGCTTATTTTCCTAATATTTCTTGATTTGTCCATTTTTAGGCACAATCTATTACTAATTTCTTATTATGGACGATGAGGAACTATCTTTTACCTCTCCTAACTTCCCCATCCCAACCCTCCATTCTTCTACTATATCAACATTTGATTAAATCAATAATATACACATTATAATAACTATGCAAATTCTTCCATGTCCTGTGCTACAATCATTTTTGCTCTCCAAAACACCTTCCTTTGCTCAGAGTCAGGATTTGCCTGATTTTCTCATTTATTTATTTGTTTTTAGTAAGTTTTATTGAAATGTAGCACAAAGCTCACAAAGTATATAATTTAATGGAATTTAATGGGTTTTAGTGTATTTACAGAGTTTTGCAAGCATGTTGTTGTTCAGTCTCTCAGTCATGCCCGACTCTTTGTGACCCCATGGACAGAAGCACACCAGGCTTCTCTGTCTTTCACCATCTCCTGGGGTTTGCTCAAACTCATATCCATTGAGTTGGTGATGCCATCCAACCATCTCATCCTCTGTCATCCCAAAGCATGCAAGCATATTCCTAATCTAATGTTAGAATATTTTCATCACCCAGAAAACAGACCTAGAACTCACCAACATTCTCCATTTTCCTGTCCCTCCCCTTCCAACCCTAGGCAAACACCAATCTACATTCTATCTTTACAGATTTGCTTGTTCTGGACATATCATATAAATGGAATCATATAATATGTGGCTTTTTGTATCAGGCTACTGTCACTTGTTATTTTCAAGTTTCATTTAGGCTGTAGCATGTATCCATACCTCATTCCTTTCTACTCTCCAGTAATATTTTATTGCATGGATTAACATAGATATCCATTCATCAGGTGACAGACATTTGGATTATTTCCACTTTTTGGCTATTATGAATAATGCTGCTATAAACACTCATGTATCTTCCATTCATTTTTATTTGTACAGTTTCCTCTTTGACCATCCTTATTTTTCTTTCCTATGTGTTCCTTCAGATCCAATACACACTATTAGTGATTTCTTTCTCCTGGGCTCTAATATATCAAATAAAGTTTCTCCCCCCTTTTCTTCAGGAAACCTCTTTCTTCCAGCTCTAATCTAGATGGCTACCCTCAAATCTACAGCATACCTTTTTTACTGGAATATTCCTTCAGTGTACTGTTGTGTCAGAGTCCCTGTTTCCTGAATCCCCAGCCATTCTCTTTCTCAGCTGATTCCAAGGTTTGACTGAAGCTGTTTAGGGTGTGTGGGGTCTAACTGCTCAGTGTACATCAGACTTTCATCTGGCATCTCTTGCCCACCTCCAACCCCCAAACATCCTGAGGTCCCTGGGTGAACTGGCTCATTTCTTCTTAGTATCCCCTCTGCTCTGCTCTTCACCTTTCAAAGAGGTGTGAAGCCCCTTGTGTACAGAAGACTCCTTGTGTACAGAAGTCCTCTTTGTCCTTAAGAGTTTATGCTGTCCTTGTCCCTTTAGATCATTGAAGAAAGGTCTTTGGAGGAAGAACGGAGGTAAACGTGAGGAACAAGTGTTTGTTGGGGAGCTTGGGTCTTTTTTAAGTGATTTATTTTTCAGTTGTGCTGGGTATTTGTTGTGGTGCACGGGCTTCTCACTGCTGTGGCTTCTCTTGTACGGAGCCTGGGCTCCAGTAGTTCTGGCTTGCAGGCTGAGTACTTGCAGCTCTTCGGCTCTAGAGTGCAATTCAGTAGATGTGGCACACCAGGCTTTGTTGCTCCATGACACATGGAATCTTCCCAGGCCAGGGATTGAACCCATGTTCACTGAATTGGCAGGTGGATTTTTATTCACTGTGCCACCAGGGAAGACCAGGAGGTTGGGTCTTGGTTTCAATGATTTGGGATGGTTCCTCAAAAACCACACTTTCCCATATATACTTTCTCCTCTCTCTGGGATGGAAATTTTAAATTCTCTTTAAGTAAAAATAATTGTCAATCTTATTTTACTTTACCTACTCATACTTGTAAAACCTAAATGTTGTAAAAAAAAATATGAAAGCAGAAATGAACTAACAATGGTTCATTAATGGCTCAGTGTGGACCAAATCTAGGAGGCTCTAGAATAAAAACTGGAAGGGAGATTAAGGCCACGAGGCCTAACTCAGTCCCATAGGAAGAAGGAAGGAGGCTCAGTGAGACCACCTGAAGTGCTCCAGTTCCCACAGTGAATAGGTGGGAGAGTCTTAAGAGGACCCAGGTCTCTGGACTCAGTCCAGGGAGAATCTTCTCTCCCACACCTCCTCCCATGTTGCTGTTTGGCCTTTGCTAGCCTGTGAGGCACTCGAGGAGGGACCCTGAAACCTCTGTAGAAGCATATTCTGTATCCAGGGATCCCCACAGAATTTTGTTTATACATGTGATAGAGCCAAGCCCCTTTGGAGAGCAACTAAAGACTTCTGGTTTTTGTTTTTTAGCTGTGTTTCCTTAGTAGGAATGTTGAGTCTCTGGTTAATTAGTTTTGATAAATATGAAGTCTTTCTTTGTTTTCTCTTCCTTCATGATTACATAGTAACCACCTCTCAAGGCTGTGAGGATGAAATAGAGTAACATGTGAGAGTGCCTGGTATAGAGTCTGTCACCCTATAAATGCCAGGGCCCATGCTTTATTTTGCTTTGAAGTAAAACTGTCAAGTGAAAACATCACATTGATATAAAATGGGTATGTGATACATCTAGGGTCATCATTTGCTTACTATAGGAACTGTTATGGAATTACTTTGAATAACTCTAACATACAGACATTTTTGTCAGTAAGCTTTTGAGTCAAGCTCACCTCTAAGAATCTGGTTAGAATGGGATCTGAGAGGTGAATTTCAATGAGACCTCTCAGGGTGTGCTCAGTGGCACTTCCCCAGTCCCTGCACTGACTCATACCCTCCTCTGCCACGTTTGCGATGATATTTCCCGTCAGCATGAATCTCTGTAATAACCAACTGCCTCCGTATGACATCTCATTCTTCCAAGGAAGCTCATGTTTGGGAAAATTGTGTTCTAAGGTTGTTATCTCTTCTTTATTCTTGAGCAGCTTGTTCTTGACTTTTTGCTATTCTTTTTGTAGTTTTATCCCTTTTGTGAAGGAATAGTTAAATAAATATATATGTATAAATACATATTTTTGTATATGTATATATATGTAGAAATATATGCACATATAATATATGTAGAAATATATATGCATAATTTAATTATAGTAAATTATATTATACCAATTTTGAGATCCGTTAAACTAAAAACAACTATAGACATCAGTTAGCCTATAGTTTACAGACAAAGGAACTAAGGTCCAGGGATGGAAGAAACTTGCCCCAAATTTCACAGCTTATTCACGGCCGTGAGCTCCTGATCTCCAGTCTTGCCACTCCATCTTAACTACCTCCTACTCAGTGATCTTCTTGTTCCAAACTATTATTCCTGCATATCCTGGCCGTTTAAAAATCTGCCTTCAAGATTTACATTGGGGTCATACAAGCTTACATGTCAGGATGACTGGTAGTCCCATGGGGTCATGGTCATGATCTCCTTTCTCTGTTCTGAGAAGGCACCACAGCTAGTGGCAGGCTCTGTCTTTGCAATGGATCACATGTGTGATTGCTAAGAGCTTTCTTGCAAATAGTCCAAGTTCCAATGCTTTAACCTTTCAGAAGAGACCATTAAAAGTAGAGATAAATGCTCTTAAAACTTTCCAGGAAATATAGAGAAATCTTTATAGGAGAAGGAAGTTTAAGATTACTCATACCTCTCCAATATCACACTTTGGGGAGGATAAGCAGAAAAAGTTGTGGTGGTGAATCACAGTTTTAAATGCTGAGTCACAGGTCAGATAGAAAGTCTTTATTGAGACATACTCTAGGAAGATAACCTGCCCGTCAACGTCCTTACAGTATTCCCTTGATGTCTCTGAGCCATCTCTCACCTTCAGCCCCTGCTCTGGCCCCGTGTCTATTGATCCCTGTCTCATCCACCTCTCCTTCTGGCTCACTCATCTTTGCCTCCCTCTGGTTTCTCCAAAGACTACAAGGATCACTCCCACAATGGCCTTTGTCTTCTGTGTTTTTTGGATCGTGCATGTTCTTTCCCCGGATAGCTACATCCACAAAGACAACTCCCTCACCATCCTCAAGTCTTTGCCCAGGTCGTTCCTCACGTGACCATCCTATTTCAAATTTTGCCTGCACCAACTAACACCCATTCACCATGTCCTGCTTTCCAGATCTCCTCTTGCTCTTTTTTTCCCTATAGCACTTATAACGTTTTACATATCTATAATTTGCTTTTCTTAATTGTGTTTATTTTTTATTTTTGCTTTTGCACTAGAATGTAAACTCTGTGAGTGCTTGTATCCATTTTGCTCCTTGATGCTTCAGTACAATTTGTTGACTGGATGAATGACTGTTAGCATGCATCCTTATGCCTGACTAAAGTAGTATCTTCACATTTAAAAAACTTAAAAAATTGATCAATATTTTTTATTATAAAAGTAACATATGCTTATAGAAACAAGATCAAACAAGACAGAAGTATATAAAGTAAGAAGAGAACATCTGTCTCTCGCCCTCACACATCCCTGGAGATAATCACTAGAAATAGTTTGATATGTCTTCTTCCTGATGTTTCTGTTAGATTGTGTAAGTATATCAGACAGTAAAGAATCTGCCTGCAATGCAGTAGGCCCAGTTCAATCCCTGGGTCAAACCTGGCTTCCCTTGAAGCTCGGTTGGTAAAGAATCCACCTGCAATGAAGGAGATCTGGGTTCAATTCCTGGTTTGGGAAGATCTCCTGGAGAAGGAAATGGCTACCCACTCCAGTATTCTGGCCTGGGAAATCCCATGGACAGAGGAACCTGGCGGGCTACAGTTCACGGGGTCACAAGAGTCGGACACAACTGAGCCACTCACACTCAGAAAAAAATAGATATATGGATGTCA
Organism: Moschus berezovskii; assembly: GCF_049115385.1. Taxonomy (NCBI): domain Eukaryota; kingdom Metazoa; phylum Chordata; class Mammalia; order Artiodactyla; family Moschidae; genus Moschus; species Moschus berezovskii. Next base: position 55,545,025 of record NC_142469.1, read on the forward strand.
TTTAATATAGCTTGTTCATCTTTCCAAGCCAGCATATTGGTTTTCCTTTTTAATAAATGTATTTTTAATTCTGTGTGCTATAGTCTGTTGATGAACACTTAACAATATTTCAAAATTTTCTCCTACAATGATGCAATGAATACCTTGTGTGAAGCAATGTGAGTATTCATGCTAGTGTTTCTTTTCTTTGTGTGTGTGTGTGTGTGTGTGTGTGTGTGTCTTTGAGATCTAGTTTTGTTGTTGACATTCTCAGTTGCAATCAAAAAGTCTTTTTTTTAGGGACTCAAGCTGGAGCATGGAGAAGGCAATGGCACCCCACTAAAGTACTCTTGCCTGGGAAATCCCATGGACGGAGGAGCCTGCTAGGCTATAGTCCATGGGGTCGTGAAGAGTTGGATACAACTGAGCAACTTTACTTTCACTTTTCACTTTCGTGCATTGGAGAAGGAAATGGCAACCCACTCCTGTGTTCTTGCCTTGAGAATCACAGGGACAGGGAGTCTGGTGGGCTGCCGTCTATGGGGTCGCACAGAGTCGGACACGACTGACGTGACTTAGCAGCAGCAGCAAGCTGGAGCATAATTGTTTAGGATATTCCTAAGGACCATGTGCTTATCATCCTTTTTTTTTTATTGGAGTAAATTGTTTAACAATATTGTGTTCATTTCTGTCATACAGCAATGTCAACCAACTGTAAGTATATAAGTATACATACATGCTCTCTGTCTTCAGCTTCCTTCCCTATCACTCTATTATTTCTTTAGATACATTAGAACTCTTTAAAGATATGTATATTTACAATGTTTAAATCAACTGCCAACATGTCCATCAAAGAGGCTGTACCCATTTCTACTACTTCTAACATTCAGTCCCTGTCTGTTTCTCCACACCTCTGTAAGCACTAGATGTTTTACTCTTTGCTAATTTTATGGGAAAAATAGTTTTTCTCTTTTCTTAGCATCCCCTGATTGGTAGTTCAGTTCAATTCAGTTCAGTCGCTCAGTCGTGTCGACTCTTTGCGACCCCATGAACCACAGCACGCCAGGCCTCCCTGTCCATCACCAACTCCCGGAGTTCACTCAAACTCATGTCCACAGAGTCGGTGATGCCATCCAGCCATCTCATTCTCTGTCGTCCCCGTCTCCTCCCGCCCCCAATCCTTCCCAGCATCAGAGTCTTTTCCAGTGAGTCAATTCCTCGCATGAGGTGGCCAAAGTATTGGAGTTTCAGCTTTAGCATCAGTCCTTTCAATGAACACCCAGGATTGATCTCCTTTAGAATGGACTGGTTGGATCTCCTTGCTATATTGAGTGTTTTTACATGTGATTACAGTTACATATATTTATACTATAAAATGTTTATTTGAGAATTTTCCCAGTTTTTCTAATGTATTATTTTCTTTTTCTTGAGTTTTTTTTTTTTACAAGATACCATTCCTTTGCTGGTTGCTGCTGCTGCTGCTGCTAAGTCGCTTCAGTCATATCCGACTCTGTGCGACCCCATAGATGGCAGCCCACCAGGCTCCTCTGTCCCTGGATTCTACAGGCAAGAATAGTGAAGTGGGTTGTCATTTCCTTCTCCAACGCATGCATGCATGCTAAGTTGCTTCAGTTGTGTCCGACTCTGTGCGACCCTATGGACAGCAGCTCACCAGGCTCCTCTGTCCACGGGATTCTCTAGGCAAGAATACTGGAGTGGGTTGCCATTTCCTTGCTGGTTAAACGGGTTGCAAAAATTTTCTGCCATTTTTCTTTTAGCTTGTTTATAGTACCTTTCACTATACAGCGGCTTAAAATAGTTATTAAATCTGTCAATCTCTTCCTAATGACTAATGACTTCTAGGACTTCAGTCTTTTCTAATTCAAAACAATATAAAAATCTTTTAAAGCTCTTTGTTTTAGAACATTCTTATTAGATAAATTTTTGTTTGACAATTTAACTGGATTTATTTTGCATACTTTCTGAGGTAGGGATTTACATTGATCTAGTTCTTCTAGATAGTCACGACCAAGATAGTCACGATAACATGATCACTGACCTAGAGCCAGTCATCTTGGAATGTGAAGTCAAGTGGGCCTTAGAAAGCATCACTACAAACAAAGCTAGTGGAGGTGATGGAATTCCAGTTGAGCTATTTCAAGTCTTGAAAGATGATGCTGTGAAAGTGCTGCACTCAATATGCCAGCAGATTTGGAAAACTCAGCAGTCGCCACAGGACTGGAAGAGGTCAGTCTTCATTCCAATCCCAAAGAAAGGCAATTCCAAAGAATGCTCAAACTACCGCACAATTGCACTCATCTCACATGCTAGTAAAGTCATGCTCAAAATTCTCCAAGCCAGGCTTCAGCAGTATGTAAACCGTGAACTCCCAGATGTTCAAGCAGGTTTTAGAAAAGGCAGAGGTACCAGAGATCAAATTGCCAACATCCGCTGGATCATGGAGAAAGCAAGAGAGTTTCAGAAAAACATCTATTTCTGCTTCATTGACTATGCCAAAGCCTTTGACTGTGTGGATCACAATAAACTGTGGAACATTCTGAAAGAGATGGGAATCCCAGACCACCTGACCTGCCTCTTGAGAAACCTGTATGCAGGTCAGGAAGCAACAGTTAGAACTGTACATGGAACAACAGACTGGTTCCAAATAGGAAAAGGTGTACGTCAAGGTTGTATATTGTCACCTTGCTTATTTAACTTATATGCAGAGTACATCATGAGGAAGGCTGGGCTGGAAGAAGCACAAGCTGGAATCAAGATTGCCGGGAGAAATATCAATAACCTTAGATATGCAGATGACACTACCCTTATGGCGGAAAGTGAAGAGGAACTCAAAAGCCTCTTGATGAAAGTGAAAGAGGAGAGTGAAAAGGTTGGCTTGAAGCTCAACATTCAGAAAACAAAGATCATGGCATCTGGCCCCATCACTTCATGGGAAATAGATGGAAAAACAGTGGAAACAGTGTCAGACTTTGTTTTTTGGGGCTCCAAAATCACTGCAGATGCTGATTGCAGCCATGAAATTAAAAGACGCTTGATCCTTGGAAGGAAAGTTATGACCAACCTTGATAGTATATTAAAAAGCAGAGACATTACTTTGCCAACCAAGGTCCGTCTAGTCAAGGCAATGGTTTTTCCCGTGGTCATGTATGGATGTGAGAGTTGGACTGTGAAGAAGGCTGACCACCGAAGAATCGATGCTTTTGAACTGTGGTGTTGGAGAAGACTCTTGAGAGTCCCTTATACTGCAAGGAGATCCAACCAGTCCATTCTAAAGGAGATCAATCCTGGATGTTCATTGGAGGGACTGATGCTAAAGCTGAAACTGCAATACTTTGGCCACCTCATGCGACGAGTTGACTCACTGGAAAAGACTGATGCTGGGAAAGGTTGGGGGCGGGAGGAGAAGGGGACGACGGAGAATGAGATGGCTGGATGGCATCACCGACTCTGTGGACATGAGTTTGAGTGAACTCCGGGAGTTGGTGATGGACAGGGAGGCCTGGCGTGCTGTGATTCATGGGGTCACAGAGAGGCGGACACGACTGAGCGACTGAACTGACTGACTGAACTGAGTTCATCTCAGTAAAACAACCATAATTCTAACTCGAATAAATATTTTAATAATATTCCCACATTTAAAAATGCCACTTTTACGTTTATAAATTCACAGATATACAAGGGTATTTTTCTGGACTCTCAATACTTTCCCATTGATATACCTGTCTTCTCTGTGCCAATATCACACTATTCTAATTTATAGTAAGTTTAGAGTTTATTTTGATATCAAGGGGAGCAAGTTCAGCAGAAAAAAAGTTTGAGTATTTCTATTTTCCTTTCTTTTTACATTGCCCTTTCCAACCTGATTGCAGCCTCTCGGGTTTGCTATGGCTGCACTGATTACTGTGTTTATCTTGGCTCTTCGAGATCTCATACTTTGCATTCTTATGCACTACAGCCTTTTTCTTCCTCCTTTGAGGCTAGACCCCATTTTGGAAGAGCGATGTTGTGATTAAGATTCAGAAGATTGTAAACTACCTCTTTACATGCCATGTAGGTAGATTTTGAAGGACAAATTTGGGTAATTTGATAATTTGCAGCTCATTTGGCTGAATGGTAAAACAACTCCCAGGATCCTCCAACCTCATTCTCTGTTGCTACTTACCCACTTAGACATGCCAAATTCTCAGTCTATGCTGAAAACAAAGAAAACTTAGACTATCTGACAGCTTCTCCATTCATTTTCACTATTTGAAAGAATTTCTTAGTATAAATTACATGATTATTTGGTTGGGTTAAGATCAGTGATATGGTAGTGGAAAATAAGAATTAAATTTTACATTGTGACACTATCAGCTTTTTTAGTAGTAATAATCATTATATATTTACATCAAATTTTACTTTAATATTTCCAAAGTGCTTCACTTCATAATATTATTCCAACTGATCTTTCAAAATAGGATTTCATATGATGTAGTGTAGGTGTGTGTCTAAATATAGACATTTTAAGTGAACTATTATCGTGGAACATTGAATACAAATTAAAACCTTGGAACAATGAATGCTAATTAAAATTAAATTTTATAATGAAATGTTAGGAGGAAATAATTTTTTACTTTATTTCTAAAGTGCAAGTGGCATTTTGATTTCTGAATTTCACTGAAATAACTATGATTTGGGGCTACAATGCTTCCATTTTTCATATACTGTTTTAGATCTAACGTGGAATGTCTTCCCTCCCCCAGTCCAATAGCGAAGAATGAATGTCGGCTGCTCACTCCCTTAACAGTGGGGTTGGATGTGGACTGTAGGCTCCCCTGCTGTTGAACATAACAAACAAGCTGACCATGAGATTCCAGATGTTTCTATTTCTTTTTGTTTAAGACCATTGGACCTCCCAGGAGTAAATGTCAGCATGGTTGAGTGGGAAACCCTGTACCCTTTAGGTTGGGAACAAAACGTTAACTTTGTGGCATTGCCAAAAGCTTAAACGTCGGTCCCCCAGAGCAAGAAAGTCTCACAGACCCAAAGCATCAACTTGCACTGCTAGTGACACCAGTCAGAAATATAAATCCATTTAGAAAACACAGCCTAGGTTGAAAGACAGCTGTCCTGATTTGATGATGTAAATGGGTCACTTGAATTTTACAATGATCTCTGACTGATGAACATACAGGGAGTTCTCTAGCTGTGGTTTTAAATATTGGTTGGGGAGGAGAAGGAGGTTATGGGGAGATTGGAGTAGAATATTGATGCCACCTAATTGGGTGAAAGAGGACACAGAATAGAGCCTCTGCCAAGAGAGACGAGGGAAGGCTGGTGGAGAGAGTCATCAGGTGTTAGGTTTGATGAAGCTCATTGTTTATCTCATTTACTCTGTTCATCAATCCAAATGTGCATTTGGAGCTCAGTTAGCAAGAGCTGGTTTTAAAATGAGAAAGCCTACTTAAAAACCCATTGATAGAATCAGAACTTTTGAAAACAATCCTTTCATAGGCTCATCACATTTTAGTGGTATGTGGGCCTCGAGGTCAATACCATGGAATGAATTAATCTCCTCAAGTACACACTGGCTTATATCTGAGCTTAATGTGGTTGTTTTAGACTGATGGCTTATTAATCCATGACCGTTTTCATAATTTTAGTTTTTTGGTCTTGAAACAAACAGTCCTTTCTAACAAGCCCTCTAAATTTCTACTTAAGATTCCATGAAAACCACACTGAAGCAATTAAGTGAGAGGAATCGAGAATTTTAAATGTCCCTCACAGTGGTCATTTGGCATTGAGACTTTGAAGAGACAGAAGGTGTGCCACTTGGGTTATTTTTTTGGTTGTGACTGGAAAGACACGCAGAACCATTTGCGATGCTAATTTTAAAAGCCAGTTGGTAAGATGAATGAAACCAAGCTGTAAAATACAGCTCAAGTGGGCTTCACATGGAGTAGCGTACACCAAACAATGGGAAAGGGCAAAAAGAAAGAAGTAAAACACTCCTTCATGGCAAGACTATTTCCAGGCCAAAGGCAAATTTTCCCTAGTGCGAGAGTGGTGCTTTTGATTTTCTGAACTAAAGAACCGATATCCTGTGCTGCACTCCCACCGCCTCCTAGCCTGCCTGCTCACTATTAAAGCTGTTTTCCCTGGGCTGAAAACTGCTTGTACATTGGCCATTTGACTTGCCAGCATTCTGCTCTCCTGTGGAAAATGTGGATCTTCAGCCACATAATGTCTTTCCATTAGTGATGGCGGCTCTCCAGAGTAGGGCTGTGGTTTAAACACAAATGGGCAGTGCGGGCCAAAATGAATGCAATTTCAAGTCTACTATCTTTAAAAGGTGGATCTGGAGGCAATTTAGTGAGTGTAAATTACAATTGACTTTGGAAGAAATAACTCATACACTTGAACCTCCTCAGATGTGTAGCCAATAGGGGGTAGCCAGGCTAACATGAAATTTTACACATCCATCAGCTAAAGAAGAGATCCAAATGTAAAAATCTAGCTATCATATGGATTCGTAACACCCCCTGGAGGACTTGCGGCCCACAAATCAATGAATGGTTTATGCTGAGCCAAAAATGTACTTTCACAGAGCTTCTCATTTTCATTAACTGTTTCAGAACTCCATATTGGAGAAGCACAACAGCCCAGGAACTGCTCGTGCAGAAGGCAGACCTCGGCAGTGAGAGGGGTACCTTGAGAGGTGGCCACAGACAGGTTGTTGGCCAGCTCCTTGGCTCTGACCAACAATGGTATTAAGTAATCTTTAAAACTCAAGCCCGAGGGACAGTTTCCTCCATACAGGTGTTCTTTGGTCTCTGGTATTCTAGAAGTTACCTGATGTGATGCTTACTACCACTGACTCTCTGCACAGTGATGCTACCCATCAGTGGTGGATTAGAACAATCTGATTGGGGTTTCTGTCTTGCTCTCTTCTTTTATGTTTGCAAGACCTGTTCATTTGACATCCACAGCCAGAAATGCTGGCACATTCACAGGATTTGCTCTCCTTCAGAGTCTTCCCAGTTTATGGTTGTGAAATAGAAACGTACTTAATGATAGCCCTCTATGGGTAAAAAGGACATTTTTTGGTAGTTAAATTCTTAAAGCATTAGTAACTAAACTGCGAACAGAGAGAGCTGTTTATTAACAAGCAAATAAAGTTCAGGTCATTTCTTTTTGGATAATGCTGTTGTCTAAAATGATATCATAGATAGTTTTGCATTCTTTGAAAAAGAGAACTGAAGTTTATGTATCTTGATTACTGAAATTTTTATATTTAGCAAACTTTTAATGACAACATCTTACTTCTCTGCCTGCATTAAAAATTTGTCAGCTAAAATGTTCAAAACAAAAACTTGGATTCTATGTGGATGATTCTAAGCAAGTAGGTATATGGAAGAAAATGTTTTTCATTTATAGTAATATGTGACTTGAAATTCCAAGTTTGCCCTGCATTTTATAATTTTATTTTAAAATTATAAAATGTTGTTATTTTTACCTAGCATTTCAGTTAGGAAGTGCATCCAGCCACTTGTAACAGAGATCCAAACAAAACAGTGGCTTGAGCAAATTCAAACTTCCTTATCCTATCATGTAAAAGAATTCCTCAGGTTGGAAGTTCAGAGCTACCATGATGTCTCCACAGTATCACCAGAATGATCTAGAATCTTTCTAGCTTTCTGTTCTGCCATCCTTAGAGTAGGGAGAGTGACCTTTTCCCCATATGCTCAGAATGGCTGCCAGTGCTCCAGGCTCACAGTTGAGTTTCAGACAAGAATATAAAGGCCAAGAAAAAAAGTTTCCCACTGAGTCAGACCTGTTAAAGTGCTTTCCCAACAACCTCATCCAGGGCCATCCACTTAGATCTCATTGACAAGAACTCCTCTGCTGCAGAGGAGACTAGGAAAAAGAGATGTTGAGCTGATGAATTGAAACCTCAAATCATATCAAGGCAGGAGGGAAATAAATACCGAATAAGTGAGTAGTGCTGTTTGCCACAGAGGTGGTTTGCAAGGCAGAAAAGGGAGGTACAGTGCCAAAAGCATAGGGAAATGTATCATGCAAATAGCGATGTCTTTTAAGTTTACTTAAACTTCTCATGAGGACACACTAGGAATCATAATGATTGCTCAATGCAGTCCTTCCCAGAAACTTGCCTTTCTGTTGTGTTTGCCTAGAAAACCTTTCCTAGGGATTTGCAGCAGAGAAGGCAAAGGCACCCCACTCCAGTACTCTTGCCTGGAAAATCTCATGGACAGAGGAGCCTGGAAGGCTGCAGTCCATGGGGTCGCTGAGAGTCGGACACGACTGAGCGACTTCAATTTCACTTTTCACTTTCATGCATTGGAGAAGGAAATGGCAAACCCAGCAGCACGGTTTATTCAGGTCTCTGCTTAAATTTTATCTCCTCAGTGAGGTCATCCCTAAGGCCTGGATATGAAACCAGAGTTTTAAGGTCTGAAGGTTACACAGTTTGGGGGGCCTCTTTAAGAAACAGAAAAAAGGAGACTTCCCTGGCAGTTCAGTGGTTAAGACTCCACACTTCTAATGCAGAGGGTGGGGGTGGGATCCCTGGTCAAGGATCATAAGATATATGATCATATGGGATCATAAGATCCCATGTGCCATGCCACAAGCCAACAAAAAAAAAAAAGGAGGAAGAAGAGACAGAAAAAAATTAAGTATCAAACTGCATGTTTATATATAAAAGTGAATATCAATTTAGAATGAGGAACCCCAAGTTATAGTTAAGAAACTTCTAATTATGACAAATATCACAAAAGCAAGAAAATAAAATAATGTTTTCTTAACTGATGACACACAGCTCTTTAATGTTTTTCCACACTCCCCCATTTTTTATCATATATCATTTGAGCCCCTCTACATGTGATAACAATTTTATAATATTTTCTATAAATAAAATATAAAAATATCCTCTAGCATAGTTTATAAAAACATTTTTTTATTATCATTGAGCGTTTAGGAACATTACTTTCAGTTTCTAAAAACTTGTGATTGGTAATAAAGTTCATACAAATATTTAGGATTATGGTCAAATTCTGGAAAACCTCTATCAAGTTCTTTGGTATATGAGCTTTAAGATTTTGTTGTTCAGTCGATAAATTGTTTCCACCTCTGCAACCCCACGAACTGCAGCATGCCAGGCTTCCCTGTCCTTCACTATCTCCCTGAATTTGCTCAAACTCAAGTCCATTGAGTTGGTGATGCCATCCAATCATCTCATCCTCTGTCACCCCTTTCTCCTCTTGCCCTCAATTTTTCCCAGCATCAGGGAATATCAAATTTTCTTATGCATTGACTAATCTTAAATGTTTTTTGACTGCAGCATTCATTAACTCCCTTGTCATTGATGTCCTCATTGTAGTAGCATATTAGTATAGTTTGCATTTGTTGATATCAGGTTTTGTATCCAAGATTGAGTGACTGAACAGCAACAACAACATCAAATAATTAATAATATCAAGGCCATTTCAGGCTGAGAGAAGATCACAGGCAAAGGTGGGTCCAGTAAAAGCAGGAAGTCCGTCTAGGGGAGTGCAGTGTACAAGTAGAGCCATGGCAGCAAGATAAGACTGGAAAGAGGTATGGGAACCAGGTGGGACAGTTGTCAAACGCTGGTCTGTGGTATGATCATTCATCATATTTTAAGCTGTGATTCCTTTAAGTGAAGGAATAGAAGACTGCTTAATGGCAAGTTAATAATATGAAAAGTAATAAAGCATTATGTTGAAGTTGGTTTTAGGGCTGAAAAAATCCTCCATTTAAATGCTAGTTCTGGTGCTTACTGGTTTTGTGAGACTGTTCTAGAACACCGCAAGCAGAAGGGACAGTGAGCTACATAACTGTGCCGTGCTGTGTTGTGCTTAGTCACTTGGTCATGTCTGACTCTTTCTGACCCCGCGGACTGTAGCCTGACAGGCTTCTCTGTCCATGGGGATTCTCCAGACAGGAGTACTGGAGTGGGTTGCCATGCCCTCCTCCAGGGGATCTTTCCAACCCAGGGATTGAACCCAGATATCCCGCATTGCAGGAGGATTCTTTACCATTTGAATCACTAGTATTATTATATGTGTCAGATAAATAAGGGGAGCTAGGCTACATTTCTGACTTTCCACGTCCTCTGCTCCACAGGCCTGGGGAGACAGTGTTACATATGAGTCCCATAAAGTCTTAACAAAGACTGAAATCTGATGCTGGTATTGATGTTGTCTTGAGGCTGAGAATCCTGACTGTATGTGTAAGTGCTAATCACACACTTTGATCCCCTCCCAAATAGAATTATTAAATGAAAAGTCAAAAGGGACTTAAAATTTGCTTTTCCATCTTTCCTATACATTAATGCACTGTCAAGGGAGATAGAGTGATCTGCCCAAACCAGAGCTAGAATTCTGCTGTTCTGAATTTTAGCCACATTCTTTTAATTATAATGCAGGGATAAGTTGAGAAGGAAGAACCAAAAGAAAATTAATATGCACTTGCATTATTTTGGATTTTTACCTGTTTTGTGGGGGGCCTCTGAGTGGCAAGCTTATGTCTTCTTTTGCCCCTAGGGTATTATCGGCGTTCCCAGAGACCTCATGGCTTGATGACACCAAGAAATTTTCCAAACAGTTTTGAGCTTTCTTCAAAGCTCATGATAAGAAAAACTTAGATGTGCTTTTGTGGAGAGTAGTCCAATTCCCACAACTTAGATCTGGTTTTAGAATATTCCTGAGATGTGAGTCTTTGTGTTCAGGGCCTTAGGAAGATAGGATTGCGTATATATCACTGGTAAGCAGAAAGGTGTTAATGTAAAGAAAGCTGCATTTCCATAGAAAGCAACCTTTAGTTCCCACTTTGTGTGTGGGAGAATTCATTAATTTCTTCTTTTTTTATGTTTGAAGTGTTCAGTATTTTTTTTTTTATTGGCACATAATTGCTTTACAATGTTGTATTAGTTTCTTCTGTACAACAAAGTGAATCATCTATATGTTCACATATATCACCTCCCTTTTGGACCTCACTCCCACACCCTAACCCCAACCCTCTAGGTCACCACGGAGCCCCGAGCTGAGCTCCCTGTGCTATATAGCAGGTTGCCACTAGCTATCTATTTTACACATGATGGTGTCGGAGTGTATCGGAGAAGGCAATAGCAAGCCAGTCCAGTACTCTTGCCTAGAAAATCCCATGGATGGAGGAGCCTGGTAGGCTGCAGTCCATGGGGTCGCTAAGGGTCGGACATGACTGAGCGACTTCACTTTCACACATTGGAGAAGGAAATGGCAAACCCACTCCAGTGTTCTTGCCTGGAGAATCCCAGGGATGGGGGAGCCTGGTGGACTTTCGTCTATGGGGTCACACAGAGTCGGACACGACTGAAGTGACTTAGCAGCAGCAGTGTATATCACGTGTACATCAACCCTAATCTTCCGATTTATCCCACCCTCCCCTTTCCCACTGTATCCACATGCCCATTCTCTACATCTGCATCTCTGTTTCTGCTATGCAAATAGGTCCCTCTGTACCATTTTTTTAGATTTCACATACATGTGTTAATATATGTGATATTTGTTTTTCTCTTTCTGACTTACTTCACTCTGAATGACAGACTCTAGGTCCACTCACATCTCTACAAGTAGTCCAGTTTTGTGCCTTTTTATCCCTGGGTAATATTCCATTATATATACATACCACATCTTTATCCACTCCTCTTTATTGGACATTTAGGTTGATTCCATGTCCTGACTATGTCAATAGTGCTGCAATGAACATTGTGATACATGCATCTTTTTGAATTATGGTTTTCGCCAGTAGCAAGATTGCTAGATCGTATAGTAACTATTTTTGGTTTCTTAAGGAATCTCCACACTGTTCCCCATAGTGGCTGTACCAGTTTACAGTCCCACCAACAGTGTAAGAGGGTTCTTATTTCTCTTCACCCTCTCCAACATTTATTATTTGTAGATTTTTTGATAACACAGCTGACAGATGCAGGCAGAGGAGGGGAAGAGGTGGAGTTCTTCAGATCAGTGCTGCCACCATCTTTCCTTTTTGGTTCTATCAGCTGCCACCATCTTTCCTTTTTGCTTCTATCAGCTGAGTTCTTCTCTCTTCCTTTTCTCCCTCTCTCCCTTCATCCCTTCCCTTCCTTGCTTCTTAAGCCAGGACTTACAGAATTCCAGCTCTGGCAGCCAGAGTCCTGATGGATACAGTAAATTAAATGTTCTCTTCTTACTTGGCAGCATAAAATTCAACACAGATATAGTCAGATTTTCCTTAACTCTAGCATGCTTTTTCTGAACAGAATTTTGCCACACATAATTTTTGTTGTTGTTTGTGTATAAGAATATTTGAAACAAAAAGCACAGTATTACTATGTTTCCATCATTGATTATATTCTCTCTGAGCACATGGATATTGTCAGGGATCAAGAGAAGAAAGGCCTCCTCCTGGGAAAGACCTCTCCCCAGCATCCACACCATGTGATCATTGTCCCCAGAGCAGCCCTCAGGGGTGTGGCCCACGAAAGGTTTGTTACTCAGAGTTGAGAAATTTAGAGAACTGCTGTGTTTCTGCCAAGAGATGCTGAGAATGACTTTCTCAGGTTCAGGAAGTGGTTCTGGTCCTTTTCCTACATTGCTGATCACTCTTGTGGGTCAAAGGCTCTTATGACTCTCCTGCTGCTCGTCAACCCTTCCTTCCGCCAAGCTGGGCTCGTTAGGTGCCTGTGTTTTCTCCAGTCATGCCTGCCTGGGAGGTGACAGTCCTTTTAAAAATCACCTGCATTTTTAGTTCTTTAAAACATAGCTTTAAGGTGGAAATATAAAATGGTCAACCACTATGGAAAAGAACGTGGAGAGTCTTCAAGAAAATAAAAATAGGACTACACACAGTCTAGCAACCCCTCTTATGGGTACTATCCAAACGAAATGAAAACATGGTATGGAAATGAAAAGAATCATTCCCACGTTCATCGCAATAGTATTCCTGATGTCCAAAGGTTGTAATCGATCCGTAGATGAATGGATAGAGAAAATGTGGCATATACATACAATGGACTATTATTCAGCCTTTCAGAAGAAGGCAGTCCTGTGAAGTGCCACTATATGGTTGAACCTTGAGGACATTGTGTTAAATGAAATAAGCCAGCCACAAAAAGACGGATATGGCACAAGTGCATCTTGAGGTCTCCAGCAATCAGACTCATGAAAACAGAAAGGAGAATGGTGTTTGTGAGAGGATGAGGTAAAGGGAATTGCTGTTTCATGGGTATAGGGTTTCAGTTTTGCCAAACGGAGAGGGTCTAGACATCAATGCACAACAACGCACATAGAGTTCACACTATTGTACTATATGTTAAAGATGGTTAACATGGTAAATTTTATGTTATATGTTTTTTGTTCATGATTTGCAAAAGTAGAATTCAGGATGACTATTCCTTCTTCGAAGGAGGAATGGATGCAGTGTACGACACTGAAGCACTCAGGCCTTTCTCTCCTTGGTCCTGGGCCCAGTCTCTTTCCATCTCTTACCCTCCCAAAAGAAGGTAATCTTGGATCTTGAGATTTTCCCCCAAAGAATCAGAAGGAAATGGGGAGGTGAGTAAGGCAACAAGGGGCCTATGAGGAGAAGGATGGAGTTGCTTCTCAAGGGTTTCTGGAGAGAGAAGAGAGAGGAAAGAAAGAAACTGAGGTGGGGAAAGTAGGGACACCACTAACCTCTATAGAACCTTTGCATGGATGAGAAAAAGAGGTCCCTCTGAAAATCCAATACGTTGGCCACCTGATGTGAAGAGCTGACTCATTTGAAAAGACCCTGATGCTGGGAAAGATTGAGGGAAAAGGAGAAGGGGACGACAGAGGATGAGATGGTTGGATGGCATCACCGACTCAATGGATATGAGTTTGAGTAAACTCTGGGAGTTGGTGATGGACAGGGAGGCCTGGCGTGCCACAGTCCATGGGGTGGCAAAGAGTCAGACATGACTGAGCGACTGAACTGAACTGAACTGGGTGGATTAGCCCACCTGCCCCATGGCTGGCACCTTTTTTTATTTGAGGATATAGAGCTCCTTGCTCCAACAGAGTCCATTAGAGTTATCTCTTGGCATGCGAGTGTGGACTAGATTCTGCTTCTCTTGGAAAACTCTTCAGACACTCTCTGGGAAGGGCAGTATATAGGAGAAGAAAAAAAGTTTTTGAAATATATGTAAGTAAAATATGTATAAATATTTATATTTATATAAATAAGTAAAAAAAGTAAAACTGAAAATTGTGTCCTCTTCATATGTTTAAGTTTTTTTTTTTAAATAACTTTGTTTATTTATTTGGCTGTGCTGGGTCTTTGTTGCTGTCCAGGCTTTTCTCTAGTTGCTGAGAGCAGGGGCTACTCTCTAATTGTGGTGCTTGGGCTTTTCATTGTGGTGGCTTCTTTTGTGGAGCAAGAATTCTATGGTGTGTGGGCTTCAGTAGTTGCAGCACATGGGCTCTAGAGCACAGGCTCAATAGTTGTGGTGGGCAGGCTTAGTTGCTGCATGGCATCTGGGATCTTCCTGGATCAGAGATTGAACCCGTGTCTCCTGCATTGGCAGGTGGATTCTTTACCAATGAGCCACCAGGAAGCCCTGATAAGTTTTTCTTTTCTTTTCTTTTTTTTAAAGAACTCAAGATTTAGCGACCCCACGGACTGCAGCCTACCAGGCTCCTCCATCCATGGGATTTTCTAGACAAGAGTACTGGAGTGGCTTGCCATTGCCTTCTCTGAATTAAAAGCATAAGTCAATATAAATAACAGACCCATGCATAGCACCACTATTGAACATGGATCAACATATCGTTGCCATATTTTCTTCAGATACAGTAGTTGCAGATATGTTCTTGTTAATGCTCCAGGCATAGTTAAAATCCACTTTGGCTACTTCTCCTTCCTCTTCCTACCTTCCCAGAAGTAAGCTTCATGCTGACATTGATATTTATCTTTCCTGTGTTTAAACTTTTACATTTGCATATATAAATAATATACAGTCATCTTTGGGCATATTTGAAAAATAGATATTAATATATTAAATAAATAAAGATGTTATATAAACAGTGAGAGAGGTGAAAGGATCCTTTTGAAACTTGCTTTTTGCATTCAGTATTATATTTTTGAACTATTTTTAATCTTATCATATACTGATTAAGTTCTATTATTTTAACTGCTCTATAGTATTCCCTTGTGTGGTTGCACAGTAATTTTCCTCATTCATCTTGCTACTGAAGAACAAGTGGGTTGTTTGCACTGAAAACAATGCGATCCCTGAGTGCACATTCTTACAAGCCCACATGCTGCTGCTGCTAAGTCACTTCAGTCGTGTCCGACTCTGTGAGACCCCATAGACGGAAGCACCAGGCTCCCCCGTCCCTAGGAGTCTCCAGGCAAGAACACTGGAGTGGGTTGCCATGTCCTTCTCCAATGTGTGAAAGTGAAGTCGCTCAGTCGTGTCCGACCCTTAGCGACCCCACGGACTGCAGCCCACCAGGCTGCTCCATCCATGGGATTTTCTAGGCAAGAGTACTGGAGTGGCTTGCCATTGCCTTCTCTGGACAAGCCCACATGAGAGCCCGCCTATTCAGTTACTTTCCTTATGCAAAGGGAACTACTGATTCACTATCCTGAAACCCCAGTATTCTTGGGGTGAACATGCATATTAGGTGCGTATTGTCGAAGTTGATACAGTCAGAAAAGAAATCCATTCTTAGAACCTTTCCACTGCCATCCCGCCCTCTCTTCTCCCCATGCCACTCTCTCCACCATCAAGGTCCTGAAATGCTTTGATTCTTCCATTTTGCAGAAAGATTGTACAGGAGGAAATGATGTCTCTGAGTCTGAGTCCAGACTGAAATTTTAGCCCTAAGATCTTTGAAATATTGATAAAAAGAGAAAATATTATTTAAAAACTTCAATTTTTTCTCTTCCCAGAAGTGGAATGGAAACTTGAATATAGATGGACGTACACTCTATCTGGGACAAGATTTTGAAAGAGATATTTGCCACCTCATGCGACGAGTTGACTCACTGGAAAAGACTCTGATGCTGGGAAAGGTTGGGGGTGGGAGGAGAAGGGGACAACGGAGAATGAGATGGCTGGATGGCATCACCAACTCTATAGACATGAGTTTGAGTGAAATCCGGGAGTTGGTGATGGACAGGGAGGCCTGGCGTGCTGTGATTCATCGGGTCGCGGAGAGTTGGACACGACTGAGCGACTGAACTGAACTGAACTGAAACTTAAAGTAGTGGCTACAACCAAACCTGATGCCTGCCATCAGTGACACCAATGAACTCCTGATAAAAATACAGCCTATTGTCTCAGAGGTAAGCAGAATCGCAAATACTGCTTCTGGGGCAGACTTTATTTTCTAAGGAGGATTGAGACTATTTTGTACCTGAATACTCTGGTCATTACTTCTGGAAATTAATATTTAAAGGGGGGACAAAAAGTACTGTCTAACTGGAGCTTAGGCAAAGACTCTGACCCTGGGCAATGCAGGGCTACTTAGAGGCATGGTTGCCAAAGAATTATTTGTTGAAAGAGTGAAAGCAGACTTAGATTTGGGGTGCAGGACATTCTTTCCACCTCCTTATAGACTCTGAAGTCTTGTGGAGAGATCCATTAACAGGAGCGATAGTGAGAATTCCTTGTGGCATGTGAGCAGGAAAACAGGGGACCCAGGAAAACAGAAGAGGGTGGGGGGAATTTTGGGTAGCTCATGTGATCACCTCTTTGGGAACTTCCAGAAAAAAAAAACAACTGGGAGACATTTTGTAGGGGCACAGAAATCAATCAGGTGAAGAGACATAGGAATTTAAGCAATTGAGCTTGAATAGAACCTTATTGATATTCACAAGCTGCTGAATGATGGAGCCTGCACAGCTGTTTTCCTTTTCTTTTGGAGGAACAGTGCTAAAAAGAAATGGCTGTTTCTTTCTGTTTCTAGGCAAAGAGATCCTTTGGAAAGTGACAAATTTTGCAGGGAGTATACTAGGCTTGAAAAGGAGGCAATTACAGAATAGTGAGTAGATTTTTAGCTAGTAATCCTTGACAATTTGATTTGTAAATGTACTGCCCATGTATTTCGGATTTAATTCCCTACTATTTTATCTAACCTGAGTGTTAAGAGTTGGCAGGCAGGGGCGGAAGGGGAGTGTGGTGGGATGGGGGGGAAATAGACAAATAACCTTTCCACTATCCAAGATTAAAGCTTCACGTTTATGGTGGCTCAGAGGTTAAAGCGTCTGCCTCCAATGCGGGAGACCCAGGTTCAATCCCTGAGTCAGAAGATCCCCTACAGAAAGAAACGCTATTCTTGCCTGGAGAATCCCAAAGACGGAGAAGCATGGTAGGCTACAATCCACGGGGTCACAAAGAGTAGGATACGACTGAGCGCCGAAACAAATGGATACTTTATTTAAAAATTCCTTGAGTAATTTTTTTCTTTGATACCTAATTATTAATTGGACTGAGATGGTACATTTTGCTTTTGATTAGGTTTCTCCAATATGTTCAGCATGTGTGGGTAATGAATGCTCAGTGTTTCTATCCTTGAGGGTTAGGAGACTTCTCATTACTTGCCTGGATCACTTAGGACTTTAAACTCCTAATTTTTAAAGGTATTGGTTTATTGTTGCTTTTAATTTCATTTTGAATTATAAAGCTCTCTGAGACCTTGCTGAAGAGGAAAGTACGAATTTATTATATTGTTCTTATTACTGGTCATGCATTATCCATGCAATATTAATGGAAAAACCAGGAGAGATAAGGTAAGGTTTTAAAGCAAGTGACTCATTTATAAGAACCAAACCTTACAGCCTTTTCTTTTTCCTTTTTTTCCCCCAGTTTCATCATTTTGCTGCCTCTGCCTTGTTCTGTTAGCTTGTTAACAGTATAGTTTCTATAGCAACACCTATTGGTTGTTGTAATAATGAAAGCCACAGCAAGATCTCCTGCAGAGAAATCCTTGATGCTGACAAGATCAACTCATATTTTCTTTGTCCGATGTTTTCTATTTTTTCTTGGAATGACCCCTTTAGCAGAATATAAAAGATCTCTACTAATTACTTGTGAAATAAACAGCTGAAGTCAGGCAGCCCCGAGAACACATCGGATGTTAGCTTTATTCCAGCAATGGTGAGATACTGCCTGAAGGAACAAGCCAATTTCTTTAGCTATAAATTTTATTAGCCAGCACTGTTATCATGAAATAAAATGAAGGTCAGTCCACTTCTTCCAATTTGAGCTAAAAGGTTTTATTTAGAGAAAATTTCCCATGTACTCTGATTTTAGCACTTCATCAAAACAGCAAAAGTAAATATCTGATCTTATGTATGATTTTAGAACAACAGATTAAAAGTAAAATATTGAATGTTAATTCTGACAAGATAGATTTGGATTACCATTTAGACAACCACTAGACTAAATCCTCTGTTTTGTCTCTATTTTTTGAGCTATAATGGGCAAATTTTTCTATCAAACACTCCTTTCCTGAATTATTCAGATACTGTACTTGCTCTTCCATTTTGCTTTATGTGACATACTCATTAACTTAAAATGGGAAGAATTAAGTTTTCTTTAGTGCAAATTTGCCCACTGTGCATCATTAACCAAAAATAAAATATTATTATTTAAAACATTACTTAATGCTTAATTCCAGATCCTTGATCCATTGAGGATCTCTGACTTTATTTACTATTTGTTCCAGTTTATTTTAGGGGCCTTCCTGATTTCCCTGTGAACTCACCTATTTACTATGTCTTAATGATATCCTCCTTTTCTTCTCATGAACAACAACAAACAATTAGCATTAAGTCAGATTCGACAATCTGTTTTAATTCTTTCCAGGCACTAGCCATCCATGCCACAAATTTAAATAATGTTCTAAGGATTTTAGACAGTTATTCCATCTCCTAATTGTTTAAACAGTAAATATCAATTAAAAGTCTTAATGCCTAGGAATCAAAAACAACCCTGGGATACCAATATTTTTTATTTCCATTAGAGATGTCTCCTATGTATGCAAAGGATTTAATTAAATTGAAACCCAGAAATCGACAAATCAAGAGAAATATCTTTAATAACTGTAATGAAAGAGAATATAAAAAAGAGTATATGTGTGTGCTAAGTCACTTCAGCCTTGTCTGACTCTTTGTGACCCTATGGACGGTAGCCTACCAGGCTCCTCTCTCCGTAGGATTCTCCAGGCAAAAATACTGGACTAGGTTGCCATGTCCTCCTCCAGGGGATCTTCCCAACCCGGGGATCAAACCTGTGTCTTATGTCTCCTGGCATTGGCAGTTGGTTTCTTTACCACTAATGCCGTCTGGGAAGCCTATATGGCCATCTTCCCAGGTGGTGCTAGTGGTAAAGAAACCACCTGCCAATGAAGGAGTTGTTAAAAGACTCAGATTCAGTTCTGGGTCAGGAAGATCCCCCAACATGGCAAACTACGCCAGTATTCTTGCCTGGAGAATCCCATGAACAGAGGAGTCTGGTGGGCTATAGTCCATAGGGTCACAAAGATTTGAACACAAATGAGTGACTAAGCACAGCACAATATGAATCACTTTGTACACCTGAAACTAACACAACATTGATTAAAACAATTTTTTTTTTAAGAGAACAAGGGATTCTTGTTTCCCTTTCCAATTTATTTTTCATATCTTTGTATTTAGAGGAGGTTCTCATGTCTATCCAGCAAAATGCTACAATTTCCCAAAACTGTCATGTCTTTAAAATATTTAAACACACACATACATATACAGCAAAATATGAGCATTATTGAGTGGACTTTAGGCAATGGAGTTAAGAAAGAGTTTTGTTTTCTTCTTAATACATTTCTGTATTTTTCCCAAAATTTATCCATTTGTCCTTCCCCTTTCTTTATAGTACCTTATTTTTATAATTAGAAAAAGTTAAGGAAAAACTTCCTGGTAAAGTTAATTATGGTAAGTGCCTTGCTGCTAGGTTTCATAAATTCTGAGTGTTATTTTATCCTGAAAATCTGTACATCTCATCTTCAGCCAAAGTAGTAGTTAATTTTAGAGATAATAAGAAAAAAGTGTTCAGGACTTTGCCACCTGAATCTCAATGAAAACTATCTTGAACGCTACAGATCCGTTATTTAAGGTACAAAGATACCCAGTTCAAAATCCCAAATATCTTCTAGCACGTGTCTGAAAAGTACTTCACCACACACTCTCTATAGGAATGGTATCAGATGTAACCTTAGGCTATGTCTGGTATTCTGCTTCACCAGGATCTCTCTAGAACACTTGTTTATTCACTACCCTAATCACAGCCTTCAAATGCAGATGTTTCTTAGAGTTTGGATTACCATCTGGCCGTATCATCAGCTGATGTTGGCTCCAACTCCATAATCTTGAAATGAATGTTTCCATGACCACAACCTGCATGTTCACAACCTGCATGTTCATAGCTATTAAACCTTCTCTCTGTCTGCACCAAGCCTCCTGTTATTCGATTCCTCCAACCTTATGCAACCAGTCACCACTGTCTCCCTTGAAATCTACTTTGTCTACAAGTCACAGTCATCAACTTCAATGCTTTTGCCCCCTGCTCCCTTGACTTGCTCATCCACTGAATGGCTGGCACAGTGTAGTATTAACCTAGTTTATCACTGCTGCTGCTAAGTCGCTTCAGTCGTGTCCAACGCTGTGCGACCCCATAGACGGCAGCCCACCAGACTCCCCCGTCCCTGGGATTCTCCAGACAAGAATACTGGAGTGGGTTGCCATTTCCTTCTCCAATGCATGAAAGTGAAAAGTGAAAGTGAAGTCACTCAGCTGTATCCGACTCCTGGTGACCCCATGGACTGCAGCCTACCAGATTCCTCCATCCATGGGATTTTCTAGGCAAGAGTACTGGAGTGGGTGCCATTTACTTCTCCCAGGGACCTTCCCAACCCAGGGATCAAAACTGTGTCTCCTGCATTGCAGGCGGATTCTTTACCACTGAGCCACTTGGGAAGCTCTCTTTATAGTGTACATGTGTCTTATCTTAAAAAAAAGTCTAAGCCAGTAAACAAAATCTTAACCTGTGCACTGTCATATGTTAATCACTATCCATTGACTCCTTTAATTTTGGATCAAACTCTGTAGTGAGTGATCCAAACTCTCTGCCTTCCACCTTGGCACCATTTAATCCATTCCCTAATTCCATGTAGAAGCAAGTTTCTGCCTGAATTATTGTTTTAAAACTAGTTTCTTAAAAAACACCAAAGAGCTCCTGGACAAAATAGAGGCTTCTTTTACTCCCCATTCTCCTGGGGTTTTCTGTAGAGTCCACTAGTACGGACACTTCTCTTTCTAAATGCCCGTCTCCCTTGGTTTTCTTCAATATCATTGTTTTCTGGTTTTACTTATCTTTCTTTTTTAAAAACGTAAACCTCAAACTACTTACTGGCTCCTCTCTTATTTTCTCTTTCCCTACCTGGGTGCATTAACCCACACCTGAGAACTAGGTTTCTGCCTTTGTCTCATACTTTCTTTCTTGAAGAAATACCAATTTTTGAAAATATAATTCCCATAGAAATCACCTTCTTACATTCTAGTCCTTACTCTTTGCCCCAATTTCATATGCCAATTCAGTCCAGGCGCAGTAACTAGGAGATGATCCTATGATTTCTGTAGGTCCCTTGTTCGGATATTTTACTCTCTGAAGTCATGTCACACTTTGGTTCTCAGTAGGATCTACATAAGATGGGGTGAAGCTGGTGGTGGTGGTGAGCAGGGAGCTTTACCAAATCATGTTGGCCAGATCCTATCTCCAGGGGCTGACCAAGTGCAGAGCGGTTGAGAGTGGTTTGCCCTGAAGGCAGGCAAGCAGTAAGGGTGTGCATTTTCCAAATAGAATTTTAAAATAATATGTTTACCTTTTTTCTTCCTCTCCTTTTAGTTAGTTTTATTCTAATCACTGATTTTAAACTATACATTTATCATCTGTGAACATTAAGGTGAACTCTTTTGTTGTTTCTAGCTCCAAATTAAAACCCACAGCCTTTCTCCTACCACCCCACCCCCTGAAAGTATGTCTTACATGATGTTTTTAAAATATAACAATTTGTTTTGAGGCTTGACAGAAAACAACAAAATTATGTAAAACAATTATCCTTCAATAAAAAGATAAAAAAGACAGATAATAACAAATATATAAAACAACTCATTTTTATCATCCCACCCCATGCTTTGCTAGGGCAATTGAGGACTCTATAATAATTTAAACATGATTTTTTGGATAAAGTTATCATTACCAATTCCTTTTAAATACTCATATGAATTGAGTAAGCTTGGAAGTTAGAAGTGGACAACTCAAAGTTTGTTCTTCGGTGCCCAGATCTTTCCTAAAGTGTCCCCATTCACTGCTCTGACCCTGTATGACAAGGTGTACTAACAATCACTGGGCAGGACACAGGGAAAAGCAATTTAAGGACATTTTAAACAATTTAGATAATTTAGAAACCATACAGTATGGTCTCAAGCAGATTTCTGTAAACCGTTTTAAAGCAAAACTTTTGTAGTTTTTCTAAGAAAAATATTCCAATCTCTTTCTCTTTCTAAAAAAAGAAGCAATAGCGTGAAAGGAGTTACTGAGTCAAGAATAAAAAGGAAAAATAGATTCGAGACTTAACTAATTAATGAAATGTTTAATCTCAGTAAAGAAATGATCCCATGCTGTGCATTCCACAGAATCCAGACTTGTGGGCTATTTGGGCTCAATTACATATTCAAATTCATTCAGATTTAACTGAGAAATCACTTACTCGCGCATGAAAACATGGGCTACCCTTTTAACATTCTCAAGTGAGGTTGTCAACTCTGTTTTACCCTATGTGAAATGTATGAGCTCAAATGATTTGGATTGTAAATCATCTATATTCCTGTAATTGATTGGAGCCAAGTAAAACGGAACTTACTGTGAGCAGTCATTTGAGCTCAATAGAATTTGGTGACAGCTTTATGAAATGGAAAATTTTAAGGTGGAGATAACTGCACAGATGGGAAGAAACACTAAACATAAAACAATAATTTGTCTTTCTTTAAAAGTTCTAAAATTCATTTGAAGGAAATATTGATGTTTCATTGTCATGCTCTAAAAAGACTATGGTAACTAAGAAAAAAATTCAAAACAGCAAGAGTTGTTTGCTTGTTGCTTCTAGCTCCAAATTAAAAACAAGTTAAACCAAGTTTTAATTTCCAAGTTGTTTGTAGTTTTATCCCTAAAAATTAAAAAAAAAATTTGAGGGCATCCTAACTGGAAAGCTTAGAGAGGATTTAAATAGTATATTATGGTACATAAATGAGACATAATATTATTGAGCAGCCAAAAATATGATAAAAATAATGGTATTTAATATTTAGCTAAATGGAATAAAACAACGATAATATTTAGCAAATTGAAACTGCTTTGATTTCAGTTGTGTTGAATTATGTGTGCTAGTAATTATGTGTGCTTGGACGATGAGAATGTGGGATTTCTTCTTTTGTTTCCTTTATAGCAGTAAAAATGTGATTTGTGTATTAAATAAAAATTAGGCAATAAAAATAAGAGTGCCATTCCTAAAATAAAAATATTACACAACTGTTTTCCATTGTCTCTGGTTCTGCTTCTGTTGAACTTGATTCTTAGAAGAGACAGTGAGCTTGACTTCAGTGATTTTGTTGTTCACCAGATAGTCCCAGGATAACTGCATTTTACTGCTGAAACACCATCTGGACTTTGTTCAAAATCCTCCTTAGAATGAATTGTGGTTGGCTAATGTCTCTCCCTGTACAAACACCATAAATTATCTACTCTCAATAGGGACCTCGATCACTTTATAATTTAGGTTATTTCAACCTTTCAAGACACAGCTACAGGAACTTTTCAATATCTCATAATATTTTTGGTCTTTAATCAGTGTTTTTAAAGAAGCTTTAGGAGGTGTTTTTTTTTTTTACATGATCAGATTCAGATATTACACATTTATACATTGGGTACTTCCCATCATCAAATGTTGAAAAGTATTTTTAAAAACAAACTCAAAATATGTTGGACACATCATATTAGAACAAGAGTAACAATGAACCATTTCAGCGTTTTCTCTTGTTTTAACTGATAGAGGTGTGAAGTCATTTTAATTTTCTCACCCAGCCATCTCACATTCCTTCCCTGTGATGGTCCTGCTCCTCGTCCTCCTGGGAGATTCCTACACCTCAAGCAGCCAACAGCTGCCGGAGGTGATAAGGATGTGATAATAATCACCTCGAGGTGATTCGTTGTGTTGACTCAAGGCAAACACTCCAGCCCCAAGAGATGGGAAAGGGAGATTGACCTCCTGTCCCATAACTGGAGAAACTAGAAAGATTTCACTGCATATCTTCAGGAACACAATGGCTGTCTTTTCATCAATAGTCTTGCCTTTGCCTTTCTCCACCTACCACATTTTTTGTCCCGCAAATACAATTAATCACTTTGCAGGTGCTCAGTAGGGATGTTGTTAATTTGACCCTGGAGAGCATTAAAGCCATCTCCTGCTTTCTGGGTGTGGTAGTGACCTGACAGCATTTTGGATTCAAGCATTAGGTTCACTTTGGGAAGAACTGAGAGACCATTGTGGTAGTCATGGAACAGTCTAAATCTGAAATCAAATACAGAGAGGGAAGTTTTTGAAGTAACTATATATTTCTTTTTATACACATATATATATATATATATGTATGTATATATACACTTCTAGGACTCCCCTTGAGGCTCAGCTAGTAAAGAATCTGCCTGCAACGCGGGAGACCTGGGTTCAATTCCTGGGTTGGGAAGACACCCTGGAAAAGCAAAAGTCTACCCACTCCAGTATTCTGGCCTGGAGAATTCCATGGATTGTATCGTCCATAAGGTCGCAAGTGTCGGTCACAACTGAGCGAATTTCACTTTCACTTTTCATACACTTCTTAGGCTTCCCAGGAGGCTAGTGGTAAAAAAACCTGCCTGCCAATGCAGGAGATATAAGAAATACAGGTTTGATCCCTAGGTCAAGAAGTTCCCCTGGAGGAGGAAATGGCAATCCACTCCAGTATTCTTGCCTGGAGAATACTGTCCTTGCCATGGACAGAGGAGCCTGGAAGGGCTATAGTTCATGGGGCTGCAAAGAGTCAGACATGACTGAAGTGACTGAGCACACATGCACACACTTCTTATGTAATTCTGCCAGAATTGGAGCACAAAAGTGGGCTTGATGGAATTCTGGTTTTTGCAACTGGCCTCTTTTAACACTCCAGTCAGTAACCCACGCAGCATCAACACGGACAGCAGTGGATTGATAAAATGGTACAATGAAGTACGAAGGTGCATCATCCTTATCTACCCACTGAAGTGACCTGTTCAGTTCTATTTTTTCCAAAATAGAGGGTTCCAGGGTGAACCCTTCTGGAGCCAAGTAATCCAACTGTAAAGACCAAGTAGGGGAAGATGGGCATAGGGAAAATGAATATCGTGTGCCTGCTCTGTACCACGCACTGGGCTGTGTGTTTTACAAATGCTAATCCTCAGAGGAACCCCACGAGTGACGCTATCGTGCTTGTTTTCCCGATGAGGAAGCCATAGCTCATAATGGTAAATTGTGGAGATCATATTTGAACTTCATCTGAATCCATGGCCATTGTTTTACTACATGCTGTAACTCAGAGAATGTCTAGACCTAAAAGAACTTCTTGTGGTTTGAGGTTGCAATCTAGAGCTATGATTGTAAATAGAGAGGGTGGGAGAGGAGTAGATAGAGTGGCAGTCAAAGGATTTCAGGGTGGCACTGGGGAAGAGCAAGCACTCTGCTTTTTTTAAGTATTAGATGTTTACTAGGGTATGCTTCTATAATTAAAACTTGGAAAGAGATTTCCCCTCCATTTTATCTGCCAAACTTCACCATTTATACTGAAGTCTGGACTAGCCAACTAGACATTTGAGGAACTGCAAGAGTGAGGAAGCATTCCAGAGGGCTGAACTTGGAGTTAGGAATTTCATACTCAGGATAGAATAAGACCCAGAGAGTAGGGGATACAAGTCAAGTCAAAGTCCATAGGAAGAGGTCAAAGGTCAGATCCAGGGAGACCACATATAAACATCAAGTCCACAGTGCCAAAGGTAGGATGGAGGGCAGGGTCAAAGATCAAGAGTATGAGACCAGATGGGGATGAAATTGGAGCAAAGGCAGGTCAGGGGCAAATGGGTTAAGACTGAGTGCTGGAGGTGAGGTTTAAGATGAGTTCTTAGAACTACAGTGGAGGTCTACACTTGCTTTCCTGGAGGTGGGCTCTTGATGTGTCAATGTGTGTGTGTGTTAGTCACTAGGCCATGTCTTTGCAACCTCATGGACTGTAGCCAGCCAGGCTCCGCTGTCCATGTAATTCTCCAGGCAAGAATACTGGAAGTGAAGTGAAAGTCGCTCAGTCATATCTGACTATTTGCAACCCCATGGACTGTAGTCCATGGAATTCTCCAAGCCATAATACTGGAGTGGGTAGTCTTTCCCTTCTCCAGGGCATCTTGCCAACCCAGGGATCAAGCCCAGGTCTTCCGCATTGCAGGTGGATTCTTCACCAGTTGAGCCACAAGGGAAGCCCAAAAATACTGGAGTGGGTGCCATTCCCTTCTCTCTTCCCGACTCAGGGATTGAACACAGGTCTCCTGCATTGCAGCAGATCCTTTACCATCTGAGCCACCAGGGAGACCAGTGTTCATGGGTAAGGTTGGTTTAAAACTGAAAATGCCATTAACATTGGCATTCCACTTTCAGGATAATAAGGGATATAATATTATTAACAATTTTCTAACAAGAAAACTGAGACCAAGAGAGATTGCTTCAAGTTAGTCACAAACCATGGGAGTGAAGGAGCAGGGGGTTAGACTTACAGGAATGACAAAGAAGAGGTGAACTCAATTCATCACTCTATTCATGGGGATGGGATGAAAAAAGGCAAAACCCGGGCACACCAACCCCAGCTGTCCAGTTGACAGTTCATCAGGTTAACACAGGGGTGAAGAGACAAAATTCAGTCCACACACTCAAATGTATATGAAAGCCTATCTATCTGTATTATTTTTAAAAATAGTAGTATTTTAAATTTTTCTGTAATGATCTGTCCCATGACCAAACATTTCAATCAATTCCGGGAAAACACTCCTTTCTCCCAGAGTTGTATCAAATTCCAAGTGGTGTGATTCCTACTTGGGCCAGGGGAAGGAGAAGGGTGGGGTTGGGAATCTGGGGTTTGTCTGTCTTTCTACAAGGGCATCCATTGATTTATCCTCTGTCTTGTCTGCTCTCCAGAGCTGGTCCCTTGATTTTCTGCTGAACTATCTCTTGTCCCCAAGGACAAGCTTCCTGTGGCTGCCACCCTTGTCCTCAGAGGGCATGGACTCATTTGCTGCTATACTGGGGTGAATTCTGGAGGTCGTGTTGGTGGGGACCTCTAGTCTTAGGTGCAGGAGAATTGTTCTTTTGTTGAAAAACTCACCTTTGTTCCTTTCATTGTTTCCTCCAGTCTTAGTCCACCCCGCTTCTGACATGGACACCTGACACTTCCTCGATCCAATGTGAAATGCAGGCACCATTGCTCTAAGCCCTCCTGCCTGGACATTCTGGAACCGTCCCTGCTGGCTCCCCTAATAAAACCAGCAAAGACTACGTGGGGTGCTGGGCAAGACGCAGAATGCAGTGAATTTCTCTGAACCATCCTGCCCCATGTTCATCTGCTGCTGCTGCTAAGTCACTTCAGTCGTGTCCGACTCTGTGTGACCCCATAGATGGAAGCCCACCAGGCTCCCCCATCCCTGGGATTCTCCAGGCAAGAACACTGGAGTGGGTTGCCATTTCCTTCTCCATGTTCATCTAGCTGCCTTCATTTTCCTTAGCGACCCAACAAGATTGCCAAGTATCTAAATGACGAGGTATGATTCTGGCTCCTTCACCAGAAATTATAGCTAAGGCCAGGTCAGCATGACATGAGGAGAAGTCAATTGCTGGCGGCTGACCTCATCTCTGGCTGATATTCTTTTGTAAAACATGAATAACCTTAGATGTTTTAGGAACATTTGATGAATGCTGAGAGAATATTCTGCTAATATTCATCTATTAAAGATACTCTTCTTTCTATTATAATAATTACATGAATATTTTTACAGTTGACTGATTAGAATAATTTTCCTCTAATTCACACTGTTTTTATTTATGTCCTCATGTCATATTCCAATGTAGTGGTGTGCGGAATGAATGTTATCGAATTTCTGGCATGAGACTGTGAATCATTTTAGCTAATCGTGTTGCTATAAAATTTAACTTATTCCAGAGATAATTCTATCACATAAGTAAGTGGCGCCTTTATGGTCTGTTGCCTTTCTTCATCCACAAATAGAGAGGTTGTGGATACCAAGAAATGGAGTTGGATCAGACAGTCTGAGTTTGAATCCTGGCTCCATTGTAGTAATTGTCAGTGACTCCTTAAGTCAATCACTTAAATTTTCCCAGTCTTGGTTTCTTCTTCTGCAAAATGGGTCAAAGTACCTGCTTTGTGATGGCTGTCCCTATCACTGCACACCTGTTCCAATGTACTCCTTCATACCCTCTTAAGCTACTTAGCAGCTATTTGCAAATGTATTGTTTAGTAAAATTTGAAAATGCAATAATAAGGGCAAGTGAGGTCATTAAAGAAGATATTTTCATGACTTTAGCTGAGGCTCTTCTAAGGGAGATCAGTCCTGGGTGTTTATTGGAAGGACCGATGCTAAAGCTGAAGCTCCAATACTTTGGCCACCTCATGCGACGAGTTGACTCCCTGGAAAAGACTCTGATGCTGGGAGGGATTGGGGGCAGGAGGAGAAGGGGACGACAGAGAATGAGATGGCTGGATGGCATCACTCACTCGATGGAGGCGAGTTTGAGTGAACTCCGGGAGTTGGTGATGGACAGGGAGGCCTGGCGTGCTGTGATTCATGGGGTCACAAAGAGTTGGACACGACTGAGCGACTGAACTGACTGACTGACTGAGAGGGTAACAGAAAGGATACAAATGTCAGAAGACCTGGTTTTAAATCTTACCTCTGTAATTTCTAAGCTACTAGCAAATAACTGCTCTAAGCCCCTGTTGGAAAAAAAAATGAAAAAGAAATAGTAACTCTAACTTGAAGAGCTGTAGGATCCTAAATGAGATAACACAAGTAACCACTTGGCATGATGCTTACTGGTCGCTCAGTAGTGCCAGGGTCCTCTGTCCATGGGATTTTCCCAGGCAAGAATATTGGAGTGGGCTGCCATTTTCCTCCTCCTGGGGATCTTCCCAACCCAGGGATCAAATATGCATCTCCTGCGCCTCTTGCCTTGGCAGGCAGATTCTTTACCACTGAGCCACCTCGGAATCCCCTTGATAACACCACTATTAGTCAGTTCAGTTCAGTTCAGTTCAGTCGCTCAGTCGTGTCCGACTCTTTGCGACCCCATGAACCACAGCACGCCAGGCCTCCCTGTCCATCACCAACTCCCGGAGTTCACTCAAACTCATGTCCATCGAGTCGGTGATGCCATCCAGCCATCTCATTCTCTGTCGTCCCCGTCTCCTCCTACCCCCAATCGCTCCCAGCATCAGAGTCTTTATGTTTGCTTAAATGTGTTCTTGGAATATCTTAGTTGCTCCTACGTTGCAGATAAGGAAATAGCAAATAGATAGTGGTTATTTGACCCAAGAAGGGATGACAGGAGATGTGGACTGGGCCTAAGTAAGGAAAATTTTGAGAGTGTTTTCAATGCTCTTCTACTCCCCCTCCTTCATTATTAGTAGCATTATTTCTTTGTTCCAATTTCCAGTTGTCCATTGCTAATAAATAGAAATACAGTTGTGTTTTACATTGACCGTGGATTGTGGGGACTTACTAAATTTCATTTATTAGTTTTAGTAGGTTTTTGGTCATTTAGAATTTTTGACATTTAGAATTTTCTACATAGACAATCAAGTCATCTGCAAATGTAGAAAAAGAAAGAGAAGTTTCAATGGTGGAATTTCAGACATAAATCTGACATCAGAACTTTCAGGGAAAAAACAAAAGAAAACCCCTTAAATCCACTTTCACAGATCTGTGTTTAGGGCTTCCCTGGATGTATGCTTAGGGTTAATCAGCATAAATTGTACTAAAGATTAAATTAAATGCAGCCATTTAATGACTTCTCAAGGGAACTGAAATAATTAGTTGAGATTTGAATTAAACTTTTAAGCAAAGTGACTACAGTCACATCTTGAAGAGTGCAGGAAAATCATAATGTTATAGTCATTTTTATGAGTTGATTGGATTAAACCTGAACAACTGCAATTAAGAAGCAGATACACAAATATTACCAATCAGTTATATATCTTTTTTCAGGGTTAAAATAAAAATAACTTTATTATTTGTTGTATTTTATTCATTTAATCAAATATCATCCAACTTGCTCCTGTTCTTGCCAGCTCTGGCTATTTCATCATGTCTGTGGTTAATTTATATTCTACTGAAGGGCTATCTTCCAGAAGAATATTCTTATCTGGTTAAAAGCTATGGCATATTAAAGACCACAAGTCTTTCATAATTTCAGAAAGCTGTAGAACCTTTTTAATCAAAGAATATATTCATAATGCTTTTATGGATAGTTCATTTTTAAATAATGCCCATCATATATTCTACTGATGTTGACTTCTCTCAAATGCATATAGTGCGTTAAAATGTGCATTGTTTTTGTAAATGGTCAGTTTTATCCCCCCTAAAAGTTGATGTACTAAAAATAGATTCACCCCCACACCTCTGACACTGCATTCAAGTCTATATGTAAATTGAAACACACTCAGATTAAATTAAAATCACCGCAAATTATGGGACAGTTTCCTCACATGAAGTCTTCTCTTACTTAACCTTTCCACATGAAAGAGAGAATCAGTATTTGGCGTCTACTGAACCTGTTTGACATTCCAGGGATGTCAGAATCCTGAAGAATACATCTTAGCTGGTCTGGGTAATGCTTTTGTTGCATAAAAGAACTAAGCTGGGGAGGGATTTGTGATTTTTCAATTCTAGAAATAGTATGATGAAAAAACTAATGATCCCACACAGAGTTCAGTGTTTGTGCAATGTTTGTTCAGTCAAATAGAGAGCTGCTTTTCTCTTCTATTAATCCCCAGCTTTTCTTAGGCTCTGGCATAAAGTATTGGTAGAAAGCAATGTTTTAGTAGTCTGTTACATTTCATTAAATAAATGTGGGCATGTGAGTGAATCACATAACACTTTTTGGAGCCAAGAACATTTCTAAACCTAAGAATTTAACTCTTTATTTTTATTCATTTTTACTTTACAGAAAATTATGCTTTCATCTTGTCTCCTTTTCACCCTGTAAAATTAGTGAGCAATAGTTTAATGTCAAATCCAAAAAACTTCATAGGGTCATTTTAAGATGTCCCAAACTTTAAAAAAAATAGATATTTTTGTATGTGTGTATGAATGACACATATATTACGCATTCCCTTAAATTCATCTTTACTTTTTCTGCAAGTCACTCTGAACATATCTTATGAGCACATTTGGAATGGCTGGATTGAATAAGAATTCAAATTCCACTGCATGTTTTCCTCAAATCTTTCCAGTTTTTGCATTTTTCCCAGTAAGCATTCACAATCTGGTGAGATTACCATGTTAGCTTCCCAGAACCACTCTATGCATCATTTTGTGAAGTACTTTGAGATCAGTTGTTGCAAAATTTTAAATATGGTGGTAAAGTAGAGCTGGAGACAGAGAGGGCAGGGAAGGAGGGAAGTCATCTGGAATGTTAATGCCAGTCTTGGCATTTACTGAACACTTACTATGTAACAGGCACTACAGAAAGGGTCTTCCATAGTTTGTTTCACTTAATTATGAATTCTTATGAAGTGAGCAATCTCTTAATGCCCTCTAGGGTGGAGAAATCAAGGAATACAGAAATCAAGTGGCTTTTCCAAGGATTATACAACTAATAAATAGCAGAAATGTGACATGAACTCGAGTTTGCCTGAGTTCCGATGTGTATGGCAAATTCACACCACCAGCACTGCAACCACCTCTGTGAGAAGCATAAATTTCTGAAAGGGATTATTTTATTCTGAAATTACTCAGAAAGAGGCCAACACTGGTGTTTTTGGTTTTATGTTCCTCTGACAACATGGAGCCAAACCCTCACCCCTCCCCACCAAACAACTTTGAAATCTTATTCTGGGTTTGTTTTTTGTTTTTTTTTTTTTTGGTGCACATCTCTTTGTAGATAAAAAAATACAATGGAAACAGAGAGGTATTAGGTTCAAGCCAGCATGAAATCTGCCCTCTATTAGTCAGCCAAACCCTACTGACAGCCCCAGAGGGGCTTGCTCAAGTCAGTGCGGTATTGTGAGAAGGATCTGGAAACTGTGACAGGCTCTGTCAGCCAATCCCCACCTTGTGCCTGTAGACACCCTGCTTTGACTGGGGCTGCATCTCATTACCAAGCAAAGATCAACTTCCCAGCAATTTGTCTTTTACAAACTGGAATAGCTGTGGTTAGAAATATAGACAGTTTACTTAAAATAGGAGAATCTGTGGTAGTATGGTCCCACTCTTGTTCTCCCATCCCCTTTTATTATTTCTGTCCCAAATGTATGTGGGTGTATATGCTCAGTTGCTTCAGTCACGTAGGACTCCGATCCTTTGCATGGATTCTCCCGGAGTGGGTTGCCATTTCTTCCTCCAGGGGATATTCCTGACCCAGGGAGCAAACCTGAATCTCCTGAATCTCCTGTATTGCAGGTGGATTATTTATCACTTAGCACCACCTGGGAAGTGCTATAACCAAATGTATACCCATCCTTGATCTTTTGTTTCAGAAAGGACAAAGTGTCGTGTGCCCTGATTGCAACTGCATTTGATTTAATAATGACTTATATGTAAAAAGAGGTATCAGAAGGGGTGGCCCTGAGCCTCTCTTTCTAAAGCTGTTTTAGAACTGAAGCCCCCTCACAGCGCTGAAGGAAAGGATTCCAGTGGTATTTTCTTCCATCATGGTTATCAGCACTCATATTTACAAAACATTTTGTCCTTTTGTGTAGGGGGATGCTATGTGGCAGTTAAATTTTAGCTAAGATAATTATACTCCAGTGGCTGAAATTTTTCACTTCTTTTAAAGTAGTCCAACTGTGGTAAGTATTCTTTCTTCTCATGTTTCTCCACTGAGTTCTGAGGCTCTTCTGATGAAGCCAATATTCTGATTAATTTAGATTTATTGTTAAATTCCTTTTAGTTATGTCTTGCCTGTGTCCTCAGTCACTTCAATCATGTCCTACTCTGCAATGCTATGGACTGTAGTATGCCAGGCTCCTCTGTCCATGGAATTTTCCAGGCAATAATACTGAGGTGGGTTGCCATTTCCTCCTCTATGGGATCTTCCCAACCCAGGGAACAAACCCACATCTCCTGCGTCTCCAGCATGGCATGATGATTCTTTACCCACTGAGCCACCTGGGAAGCCCTGCTGCTGCTGCTGCTAAGTCACTTCAGTCGTGTCTGACTCTGTGTGACCCCATAGATGGAAGCCCACCAGGCTCCCCCGTCCCTGGGATTCTCCAGGCAAGAACACTGGAGTGGGTTGCCATTTCCTTCTCCAATGTGTGAAAGTGAAAAGTGAAAGTGAAGTCGCTCAGTCATGTCTGACTCGTAGCGACCCCATGGACTGCAGCCTACCAGGCTCCTCTGTCCATGGGATTTTCTAGGCAAGAGTACTGGAGTGGCTTGCCAGTGTCTTCTCCGGGAAGCCCTAGTCACGTCTATAACAATCTTAAAAAATGATGTGTAAACGTAACTAATGGAATGTTACCCAATTGTTGATGGCTGACACACACTCAGGAT
Organism: Moschus berezovskii; assembly: GCF_049115385.1. NCBI lineage: Eukaryota > Metazoa > Chordata > Mammalia > Artiodactyla > Moschidae > Moschus > Moschus berezovskii. The sequence goes on from NC_142469.1 coordinate 55,578,968, forward strand.
CTGAGTGCGTTATCTGAATGAAATTTCTGGACAGACTTTTGCAAACTGGCAACTGGTAAACCCTCCACTCATCTCTGAGTCGCTCAGTTGTGTCTGACCCTTAGCGACCCCATGGACTGCAGCGTACCAGGCTCCTCCGTCCATGGGAGTTTCCAGGCAAGAGTACTGGAGTGGGTTGCCATTTCCTTCTCTGGAGTTCTTTCTTACTTGGATTCAAATCTCAGTTTCTTTAGGTACTATTTTTTCTTGGGCAAGTTCTTTATTTTCTCTGAACCTCAGACTTACTATCTATAGAAAGAATAATAACTACCTCAAAGGGATGCTCGGAGAAGGCAATGGCAAGCTACTCCAGTACTCTTGCCTAGAAAATCCCATGGACAGAGGAGCCTGGTAGGCTGCAGTCCGTGGGGTCGCTAAGGGTCGACTTCACTTTCACTTTCACTTTCACACATTGGAGGAGGAAATGGCAACCCACTCCAGTGTTCTTGCCTGGAGAATCCCAGGGATGGGGGAGCCTGGTGGGCTTCCCTCTATGGGATCACACAGAGTCAGACACGACTGAAGTGACTTAGCAGCAGCAGCAGCAGCAAAGGGATGCTGGGAAGACTAAATAAGTTAATTCATATCAATGTCTTAGCACAATGTCTGGTGAGTACAAGTGCCAAGTCTATCATTAACACACCTTCTTTGAGTGTTTGATCTCAACACATACTTTGAAAATCGCTTTCCTTTAGGTAAATACCATATAAATCAAATCATTTTCTTGCCATTTGCCTCTCTTTTGAAGAGAATTTAGTTGTAACAGAGGGGAAAGCTGTTATAGCTGGCTGGCTTTGGATTGGGGGCACATAAAATTGTTTTGTGTAATTTAACAAATGTAATAGTTATTTTATAAAGAGTGAAAATCACTTGGTTAAGTTTGATGAATGCATGTGTAAACATAAGACAGACTGGTTGGTTGACTCAAGAACATGAATTTCAAATGTCTATTTTAAAAAATTTTTTATTTATTTATTTTGCTAATTAACAGCAATTTTTGGTAATCGGCACTGTTACTTTGATGACTTTCCACAGTCTAGTGGCCAATGATTGAAGTTCGTACCTAGTTAGGCCGCCTGTTTGTCCCTCTTTTCCTTCTTTCCATCTCTCCCTTCCCCTAGAGGGGCATGACAAAGGGAAATAGGAAAAAGCTTGTTTGTTCACTCGCTGGTCCCTCTCTTTGGCCATCCTCTCGATGGTGGAAGGTCAGTGAACAAAGGTCACCATGCAGGGCTCCCACATTAAACACTCTGACCTCCCTGCCAAATCACTTTTCCAGAAAGTGCCACCAGATCATGTGTCACTTTTATGAACTTTTGGTCTGGCAAACCTGATGCTGTGTGTCACCTTCTTGGTTAAAATGTGTGCTCTTTAAAAGCAAATACTATGGATGGATAGAAGTTTGTGTCTAGTCTCATTTCAAGAACATTTTTCACTTCTTTCTTAAAAATGGAAACTATATTGGAAATACAGTATCACAGCAGGAACCTAGAATTTATAGGTTAGCACCTTATCAGGATATTATATCCAAATAATGCAACATAACCAAGTTACAATTAATGAAACATTCATTGTAATGAACTTATTTAGGAAGTGTGTTTGAATTTCATTGATTGGAAGAGTCTATATTTTGATAAAAGAGTTTGATTCCTATAAACATCAAGTATATGTTTTGCTCACTTAAACCAGCTTTTATTGCCTTGAAAGTATTTGCTTTAATCTTATTAAATGCACAGTGGTATAATGCTTATAATTTTGGCTTCACAAAATGAATAAATATGTTTTATATTTAACTTTTGAAACATTTGAAAATTTATTTCTTTATGCTTTAATTAATAGTTTAAAATACTATTAATATTCTTCCATCCTTTAATCTCCAAAGCTAATTCATTAACAGTAAAACAAATCACTTCTTCCCCCTGGCCTCCCCACAATCAAACCAGGCATTAAAGCATTTTGTAGTTGTCAATATACACATAGGTATCATGATTTATTTTTCATTTATATTTATGGAGGAAAAAGACATTCACACTCTTAATTTTTTTAAATGAGTGGAGTTATCATTTGACAACTGGTATCTATGTGTATTTTATACATTCTTATAATTATTAATCTGTTCAATGCTATTATTATCCTTAAGTAGACTGAATACATATACTTCACACCTGAAAATTATGTCATTTTCAAAATAAATTTTAACACAAAGTATAATAATTTTTGGCATTGAGATTACAACTATTAATTCTCATTTTAAAAATGTGTACTCTTACCAAGTCCATTGGTGTGTCCTGAGTGTATTTAAGTGATTCAGTTCAGTTGCTCGGCCATGTCTGACTCTGCAACCCCCTGGACTGCAGCATGCCAGGCTTCCCTGTCCATCACCAACTCCTGGAGTTTGCTCAAACTCATGTCCATCAAGTCAGTGATATCATCCAACCATCTGTTGTCCCCTTCTCCTCCTGCCTTCCATCTTTCCCAGCATCAGGGTCTTTTCCAAGAAATCAGTTCTTTGCATGAGGTGGCCAAAGTATTGGAGTTTCAGCTTCAACATCAGTCCTTCCAATGAATATTCAGAACCGATTTCCTTTAGGATTGACTGGTTTGATGTCCTTGCAGTCCAAGGGACTCTCAAGAGTCTTCTTCAGAACCACAGTTCAAAAGCATCAATTCTTTGGCGCTCAGCTTTCTTTATAGTCCAACTCTCACAACCATACATGACTACTGGAAAAACAATAGCTTTAACTAGACAGACCTTTGTTAGCAAAGTAATGTCTCTGCTTTTTAATATGCTGTCTAGGTTGCTCATAGCTTTGCTTCCAAGGAGCAAGTGTCTTTTAATTTCTTGGCAGCAGTCACCATCTGAGGTGATTTTGGAGCCCCCAAAAGTAAAGTCTCTCCTTGTTTCGATTGTTTTCCCATCTACTTGCCATGAAGTGATGGGACCAGATGCCATGATTCTTAGTTTTCTGAATGTTAAGTTTTAAGCCAACTTTTTCACTCTCCTCTTTCACTTTCATCAAGAGGCTCTTTAGTTCTTCTTTGCTTTCTCCCATAAGGGTGGTGTCATCTGCGTATCCGAGGTTATTGATATTTCTCCCAGCAATCTTGATCCCAGCTGGTGCCTACATTTAAAACTAACCAAGTTAATTAAAAATTTCAGTAGTTGTATTAAAAAAAATAGCTCCAAATTAGAAACAATAACAAGAACCCTATATATACATTTTATGTTTAAAACAACAGTTGAGAACTCACAATGTTTTTGTTGATTTCAAATCAGAAAAATGGATTTTCACAATGCTACCTTTGATAGGTTCACTAAATTTCGTTGATGCTTTTAAACATAACCAGCAGTTTTTACACTCTAGATTATAGCCAATGGGAATGTTATTTACATGTGAGGGAAATAATGTATAGTCTACCAAAGGATCAACAACTCTTTCCAGGGGTAGGCAGGTTGTGATTATTTTACAAGATGAGACCCCCTCATAAATTTACTTATAACTGCTGCTGCCGCTGCTAAGTTGCTTCAGTCATTTCCAACTCTGTGCGACCCCATAGATGGAAGCCCACCAGTCTCCTCCGTCCCTGGGATTCTCCAGGCAAGAACACTGGAGTGGGTTGCCATTTCCTTCTCCAATGTAGAAAAGTGAAAAGTGAAAGTGAAGCCACTCAGTCATGCCGACTCTTAGCAACCCCATGGACTGCAGCCTACCAGGCTCTTCCATCCATGGGATTTTCCAGGCATGAGTACTGGAGTGGGTTGCCAGTGTCTTCTCTGTTACTTATGACTGCTGCTGCTACTGCTAAGTCACTTCAGTCGTGTCCGACTCTGTGTGACCCCATAGACGGAAGCCCACCAGGCTCCCCCGTCCCTGGGATTCTCCAGGCAAGAACACTGGAGTGGGTTGCCATTTCCTTCTCCAATGTGTGAAAGTGGAAAGTGAAAAGTGAAAGTGAAGTCGCTCAGTCGTGTCCGACCCTTAGCGACCCCACGGACTGCAGCCTACCAGGCTCCTCCATCCATGGGATTTTCTAGGCAATAGTACTGGAGTGGCTTGCCATTGCCTTCTCCGTACTTATGACTAGGGCTGAGTAATTAAATATTATAAATAGTAATAAGAGATAGCATGCTTTTTTTTCTCCCCCTCTAGTTTGAATTCACCAATGCAGTGAATGAAAACCAGAAAAATAAAACCTTGAAATTACAGAACCATATACTTACAGCACAGGGGGAAATCTCTAGGAACCAACTTTCAGGCACATTGTAGTTAAAAAAGTACCCAAAAGTAGCTCTGTCCTGTTTTTACAGATTCCCACAGAAGGATATGATATAATTTATTCCTTTTAGTTACACTGATTAAGTTAACAAGACTAATTATATCTGACTGGCTGATGTCCATTTTGATTTTAGTGTGGGAGAAACCAGGTACAAATCCAACCTGTACTCATTTAAAGAACAGCACCTCAGTGGCACGCTAACAAGACTGTCCTTTCTACCTGGTTGTCCCAGTCTGGGCAAAGCACAACCCAAAAGACTATTTTTGAAGGCTTGAAAATCCATCACTTCTTCCATCCATTACTTATCCAACAACATCTTTCATATTGCTCCACCTTTCATGCGGGAACAACATTAAGATGAACAAGGCTGGGCTACCCTAGTGGTCCAACGGTTAAGACTGTGCTTCCACTGTGGGAGCACAGGTTCCACCCCTGGTGAGGGAAGTTCTGCATGCCAGGAGGTGCCAGCAGAGGGAAAAAAAAGATGAGCAAGGCAATCCATTCTTCTAAGTTCACTCAGTAGTGGTCTTATACCAGCTCCCCACTTCCTTGCCAAAGACAATGATGTCAAATTTGACCCTGACTATGGTAAGCTTTGGGCTTCTCAGTGTAGCAAAACGGTAAAGAATTCACCTGGCAATTCAGGACAAACCAAAATACCTGGGTTTGATCCTTGGGTCGGGAAGATCTCCTGCAGAGGGAAATGGTTCCAGAAGGAAATCCATCCCAGAACTCTTGCTTGAAAAATTCCATGGACAGAGGAGACTGGCAGGCTACAACTCATGAGGTCACAAAGAATCAGACACAACTGTGTATACATGCACATGATAAGCTTTGAGATTAGGTGTTGAATAGTTACCTATAGGGTTAACCTTGGAGATGTGAAAGGACTTCACTCTTTCCTCTGAGCAGCTTATTCTTAATTAAAGATAACCCTGAAAGGGATGTACAAGTTAAGTTGTTGTAGCTCATCTTTTCTTTGCCTGAGAAGGTATTCATTAGATTTCTTTCTTCCGTGTCCTACTGCTTAGGGTGAAGTTTCTGAGATAAACTCAGATAATTTGAAACCCTGTGGGTGGTACTGGATAGGGATCACCTATCTTGAGGGTGTCCCGGCCATGTAAGAGGTTGGAGAAATATCAGGAGGGGATCACAGTAGGCAGAAGAGCCAGAATTTCCAGAGTGCTTACCACATGCCAGGCATTGTCCTAAGGCTTTTTATATACACTGATTCATTTAATTCTCATAAAAATCTCATGAAGTAGATGCTACAATCATCCCTCTTCTGCAGACAATAAAACTGAGGTAAGAGAAGTTAAATAATCCCGAGATAACAGTGAACGACAGAGAAGATGACAGCATGGAAGTTTGAACCCGGCTAGCCTAGCTCTAGAGCTAAAGCAGTACTGTCTAATCACCTGATTCCTTTTGGAGAATAGCAAAGACCTGGGGGTGAGAAACCATGGTGGGAAAAGAGCCAAGAAAAGGAGTATAGGAGCCCCACCAGCTATACCACCAACTTCAGTTCTGCTTCAGATCAGTTTTACAGTCTATTCGGAGAAGGAGATAGTTTTGATATCACACTCTCTCCCAGTAAGTAGGAGTCTGTGCTTTATCTCAACTCTGCTAAGTCATGCTACTTTGGATAAAATTTATCTTTTCTCTACATCTCAGATTAATGTACAAATAAATAGACTCTAGTAAAGAAAATAAATGAGTATAGGTATTTTTTAATGTGAAGTAATCATTCTGTAAGGTGGTACATATCATGGGCTTTGATAATTTTTTTATTTAACATGGAAATGAACAAAAAAGCTAAGTAGCCCAAATAAAACAACTCTAAATAAAAAGTACTTGTAGAATAAAATTTTAAAAAAAGCTCTTTAAAACAGGTAAAGAATTACTATAGATTTTTTAAATAATTTTTTTTTATTTTTGGCTGTTTTGGGTCTTTGTTGTTGTTCGGACTTTTCTCTAGTTCAGTTCAGTTGTTCAGTCGTATCTGACTCTTTGCAACCCCATGGGCTGCAGCACACCAGGCCTCCCTGTCCATCATCAACTCCCGGAGTTTACCTAAACTCATGTCCATCGAGTCGGTGATGCCATTCAACCATCTCATCTTCTGTCATCCCCTTCTCCTCCCACCTTCAATCTTTCCCAGCATCAGAGTCTTTTCCAATGAGTCGATTCTTCACATCAGGTGGCCAAAGTATTGGAGTTTCAGCTTCAGCATCAGTCCTTCCAATGAACACCCAGGATTGATCTCCTTGAGGATGGACTGGTTGGATCTCCTTGCAGTACAAGGGACTCTCAAGAGTCTTCTCCAGCACCACAGTTTAAAAGCATCAATTCTTCAGCACTCAGTTTTCTTTATAGTCCAACTCTCACATCCATACATGATGACTGGAAAAACCACAGCCTTGACTAGATGGACATTTGTCAGCAAAGTAATGCTTTTTAATACGCTGTCTAGGGTTTACTCTTCTCTAGTTGTGGTGTGCAGGCTTCTCGTTGCAGAGCACAGGCTCTAGAGTAGAGACTCGGTAACCGTGGGGCATGGGGCACAGGCTTAGTTGCCCCACAGGATGTGGAATTCTCCTGGACCAGAGATCCAACACAGGTCTCCTGCATTGGCTGGTATTCTCTGAGCCACCAGGGAAGTCTCTATTTTAATTTTTATTACATGCATAGACCTTATCTCTAACACAAGGTTAAAAGTTGGTGTAATTGTTTAGGGGATTCCTAGGGAAAGATTACTTATGTCCATATGCTCTGACAAGAACAATAACAGTTTTCCCTACCACTATGTTGGCTCCTCTGGTTGAGTGAGTGAGTGGTTTTTGTCCTTAAATCCATTGTTTTCTAAATCCATAGGAAAGTTTATCATAAGTATACAAGTAAACTATGGTATCTGGAAAATTGCTTTTCTTTTATTGAAAGACACTTGGTGAATTCTCTGTTCTAAAATTGGCAATTTTGGCAGGAACATTCTGGCATTGACTTTGAAATCATGCTTCAATTGCATCTATCCTTCACCTTGCCAGTAGAGCTTGGTTGCACACCACAGGCCTGGTGGTGTGTTTTGGAACTTGGAACTTCCCATCACTGGGGGTCATTACCACTCACTGCTCTGGAAAAGTAACTATACAGCTGTCAGTAGTTTCCAGGAAAGCCATTCTTCTCACTTTCCTGCTCTGAATCAATAGACAGGTCTGTTATTATGCAGGCCACCGGACAAATATCTCTATGCTTGAGGTCCAGCCTTGGGGGGGCGAGGTAGGAAAAGAGGGGAAAAGGGTTGAGCCCAGGGGAATGGCTACTTTTTAGTGTCATGTGACAAACATCAGCAAATCATCTCAAATATTAAAAATGTGAGATAGCATAAATTGTTTTGGAAGGGTAAGGGTTTGTTGTTGTTGTTGCCACTGGAAAGTTGTTTTTTAGCCCAGTTTCCCTTGAAGGAGCTGGCCCCCTTCTTGATAGCATGGAGTCACCTGATCAAGTTAACAGCAGCAGGGTAGATTGCAGGAAGCTATACAGTCAGCCTATTCAGATGAGTAAAGACCTAATCAAGTGCCATATCAGCAAAGTGAAGTGAAAGAGGATTTGGAAAGAACCACCAATGCCAAGATTTTCTTTCGTGAAATATAGCACAAGTTCAGTCTTCTAAACTCTACATACCTCCGACCTTTGCCTCTTTTATGTCTCTATTTTTCTGGCCTGACAGACCACATGCCAATGTACAACCCAGAATCCCATACCCTTGTGATTTATGACTTACAGCTGCTTCAGTGTCTCAGACATGGCAGCTGCTTTTCAGATGTCTTCAAACCAGAGGGAGAGTGTTAATGTGAACCTGAGTGGCTGCAGAAGAGAAGAAAAGTTGATGAAAAAATCATCTGAATTCAGCCCCAAAGCTTTTGATTGATCTTTGCCTTTGGGGCCAAGCAAAATGTTTGGTTTATTTTATAAGCTAATTAGGTGTGTGAAAGGCTACTTGGCATCTGCTATTGACTGAACCCAGCAAAAGTGATCACTAGGCTGGATGATCAATAAGGGATCGATAACAAGCGTGTGATTGGATTAGCCATTTGATCAATGCTGTGTGCTAATATATTAACAAGCAAATTACCCACAGCACTTAAGAGCAGAATGCTGACTCTGATTGCATTACAAACTAGTGAGATCTAATGACCTGCCAAGTGCAAGGGGTTAGTTATACAAATCAAGATCTGAAGGTATTTTTTTCCTGGAAGATTTCTCCCCCGCCAGAGAAAATGCTTTCTTAAGTGAGATTCAAATTAAATTACAATTAGCAACCAGTTGCACTGGGACACCTAATTTCCCAACAAGTATCATTCATGAGGAAGAGGGCTTGGGAAGTACAGAAAAACTAGCCTGGAGAACTTCTAGGAAAAGCCAGGTAAATATCAGAAATGGCAAACAGAAAGAATCCCAGAGTAGTCACTAATAATTCTCCAATAAAATTTTGGTAAATGGATTCCTAGGTTGGATGTATAGAGCCCTTTCACAATAGAATCTAATGGTGCTTGATCTTTATCAAAATCATAGGTTTCTTCCCAGCTTACATTTTTGTTTTAAAGTAAGTTATTAATTCAGTCTCAAAATGAGAGATGAGAGCAATGAGAGATATCTGTGTGTGTGTGTGTGTGTGTGTGTATGTGTGCGCACGCACCCATGTGCCAAATGCACAGTGTGAAGGATTGTGGCTAACAGCAAAAGTGCACTTTCAAAAGAGAAAAAGAGAAAGAAAATGACATGTCATAGGATGTGAGGAGTGAAGAAAATGTCTTCCACGTCCTAACTCTGCAGAATTTATTTCTATTCGATGATTCACTCTATAAGCGACCTCACAAGAGTAAAAAGCCACAAAGCAGAGCTTCTACCCTCCTGCTTTTGCCATGATTAGGTGAACCATTTATTCAATTGACTGTGCTCTTTCTGATTCCCTAAGTGGAGACCAGGCAAGCCTTTGCTCACTTTCTCTCTTAATCCTTTTCCTTTTGAGAAATCTTTTTTCCCTTTGCCTGAGGGAAGCTGAACCGATTAGTCTGAATTCTCCAGTGTTATTTGCAGACTCGAAAGGTCTCCCCGGGCCCAGAGGCAGAGTGGCAGCCGAGCCTTGGTGAGGTGAGGCGAGCGGCAGCTGACAAAACAGGCTGCCTGGCCTGGCGAGCTGGGGGCCGGGAGGGGACAGGCTGTCAATCAGCATCAAAGAAGCACAGGCAGGGAATGTAACATCTGATGGAGCCCTGTCAGTGCCCAGACTTTAAGGTGAACCAGGGTTGATTTGCCAGAGGCTGAACTGCCTAGGACCTCGGGGTGGGGTGGGGTGGGCGGGGGGAGCTGCAGGCAGATTTTCCCACTTGCCCTGCATTTGGTGGGCTTCAGTGTTTATACCATCCTGTGTAAGTTTTTGTACCCAAGCACCAAGTCCAGTGCCATTGTGAATTCCTATGAGAACTATCGTTCCGTTTGAGTAAATCTGCTGAGAGTCAGTGATCACACTGATGACAGTCCTCTCACATTCCTTCCTCTGTGGTGGTGCCTTGTTTGACCAGCCCTGTTCTGTGTTTTTAAATACTTTTTTTCCTGTGCTTACCAAAGCATAATGTACAGGAAGCTAGCAATGTACAGCTAAAGAGGTTAACTCCATTTAAACATGGAAGTACATGAAAATATGAAGCATCACATTTATTGTTGATGGAATCTCACTCACTACTTCACCAGCGATGAGATTTTGTAAATAAATGACACATCTTTGGGATCTGATGCAGCCTACACTTCAGTGGCACATGTGTGTAATGATGTAACAGTCTCTGCTATTAATTCCTTCAGTCATCAGTGATTACATTCATGGTAAGAAGCAATGTACTTTCAACCTACAGTGAAAGCCCATCTAATGGATCATGGATTTGCCAAAAACCTTACAGAGTTAAAGAATATTTTGCATTTCATAAATGTAAGACAGGTGACTATAATGCTATAAAGACATTATTGCCATGTTGCTGGTTATGCCTCTGACATGATTCTACGCTCCTTCTGCATTGTTATTAATTTGAGCTTTAAGTACTGTTATAAATATTTCTCCAGGAAGAACCAGCTGCATGGCTCTGGATGATAATAATTATAATTATTTAAGAGAGAAAGCATTGGAGGACAAGACTCCTGCTTGTCACTGTGTCTGATTCTGTAATATGCTGTTTTGCAGGAAGAACTGAGAGGAAGGGAGAATGATGTTAATAATAGGCAAAAAAGAAACTTGCCAGTGTTCAATACTTTGTTTGGGAATTTGTGATTGTTTTGCCTGGGAAAGAAAGCACCTTTTTAAAAAAATATTTTTATTTATTTTTATTTGTGGCTGTGCTGGGCCTTTGTTGCTGTGCATGGGCTTTCTCTAGTTATGCTTTGCAGGCCCTAGAGCCGAGGCTCAGTACTTGTGTCACCTGGGCTTAGTTGGCTTAGTTACCCCATGGCATGTGGGATCTTCCCAGACCACAGACCGAACCCATGAACTCTGCCTTGACAGGCAGATTCTTAACCACCGGACCACCAGGAAAGTCCCAGAAAACATCTTAAGTGACTTGATAAGCATAATCATGTGAATCTATTACAGCCAGAACATCATCTAAAGTATATATATCTTCCAATCAATGTTTTTTTTTAATAAAAATATCTGTTTGGTTTCTAAAATGTCTCAATTAACCTCTTCCTTGTTAAGTTTGGTAACTGAATACTGAAGATTTAATGTGATATTTCCCATCAGTTTGAAGATAGGTGTGTTTCAGAATCTGTTTTCTTCAGATCCAGCTGAATGTTATAGAGTCCAGTGTGGCCCCATCAGTATGAGAATGAAAGGCATGCTCTTTTGCCCACTTTCATCCTCATGAGAAGATTCATCTTCCGCAGACAAAGCTTACAGTCTTGAAAGCTCCAGTGGGCTGGACTATGACTTCGTTCCAGTAGATAACTCAAGTGTTATCCTGTGAAGCACTGATGATTAAGACAAAAGATAGGGATGAGTGGTTAGCTGAAGAAGCACACATGAGTGAGAGGCTTAAACAAGAAGGGAAATGGCTCTGATAAGAAAAATAGTACAAAATACTAGGTAGGGGTCTTTACACCCATTGAAAGTGAAAGTGAAAATCGCTCAGTCATATCCGACTCTTTGCAACCCCATGGACTGTACAGTCCATAGACTTCTCCAGACCAGAATACTGGAGTGGGTAGCCTTTCCCTTCTCCAGGGAATCTTCCCAACTCAGGGATAGAATATTTGCAGGTCTCCCCAATTGCAGGCGGATTCTTTACCTGCTGAGCCACAGGGAACCCCAAGAATACTGGAATGGGTAGCCTGTCCCTTCCAGCGGATCTTCCTGACCCAGGAATCAAACCAGGATTTCCTGCATTGCAGGTGGATTCTTTACCAACTAAGCTATCAGGGAGGCTCATTACACCTATTAGGATGGCTACTATTAAAAGCACAGAAAATAAGTACTGGCAAGCAGATGGAGAAATTAGAACCCTTGTACACTGTTGGTGGGAGTATAAAACAGTGCAGTCACTATTGGAATAGGATGCTGATTCTCCAAAAATTAAAAATGGAATTAACACATGCTCTAGCAGTTTCACTTCTGGATATAGTTCCAAAACAACCAAAAGCAGGGACTTGAACAAGTATTTGTACACCCATGTTCATAGAAACGTTAATCACGGTAGCCAAAAGGGATAATAAGCAACTCAAGTATCCATAGACAGATGAATGGGTAAACAAACTGTTGTATATGATACAATGGGATAATATTCAGCCTTAATAAGGAAGGAACTCTGATGCAGGCTGCAACTTGGATGAACCCTGAGAACATTATGCTAAGCGAAATAAGCCAGTCACAAAGGACAAATGTTATATGAGTCTACTTTCAGGAGGTGTCCAGAGCAGTCAAATTCAGAGATAGAAAGAAATAGGATGGTGCCAGAGGTTGGGAGGGGGGAGAAATGAAGAATTACTCTTTCATGGTTTCAGAGTAGTTTCAGTTTGTGAATGTGGAGAAAAAGTTCTGAAGAAGAATCATGGTGATTATATAACAGTGTGAATGTTCTTATTGTCACTGAACTATGCACTTAACAATGGTGAGAAGAGTAAATTTTATGTTATACATATTTACCACAATTAAGAAAATAGTAGGTAAGGAATAACCTACAGAGATATCTGTGACCTTCATACATCTCCTCCAGAGTTTTTGAGCAGAGGAGGGAAATAGTCACCTGCCAGAATGCATGGTGCATGTTTCCTCCTTCTCCAGGGAGTCAGGCTGGAGGGAATTATTTTTCATTCCTATGTTTCCCATGGCTCCCTGGGAGTGAAATTTGAAGGCAGTGCTGAACAAGAACTAGTCATGCTGACCTCAATCAGCTTTCCTGAGTAAGGTTTACAATTTATACAGGTGAACCCTGCCTACTAGAAATATCACCTACTGCATTGGGAGGCCGCAGTAAAAGGAATCATAACTCACTTTTTAACTGTAATTCAGTAAATATTTACTAAGAAATTATGTGCCAGACTCTGGTCTCATTTTACTCAACATCAAGTCTCATATTCTCAGTAGAAGTTGTGGTTATTCAGTCTTTGATCAATTACTATCTACAAAGACTGCCATGACAACGTTTGACTGTCTCAGGGCTTGTTGGACCTATTCATCTTGATTTTACAGAATAGAATAAACCTTTAAGATATCACATTAATTTTTTTTACATAATTGCATGAAATCCAGTAGGATTTTATATTTTGAAAACCAGGGAAGAGAAATTACAAAAAATATTCTCATTATCCAGAAAGTGAATATTAATTTCTATGTCACTTGATCTTCCAGGTGGTGCAGTCTGTCAATGCAAGAGACACGAGTTTGGTCCCTCGGTCAGGAAGATTCCCCTGGAGTAGGAAATGACAAGCCATTTCAGTATTCTTGCCTAGAGAATCCCACGGACAGAGGAGCCTGGTAGGCTACAGTTGCAAAGAGTCGGACACAACTGAGTGACTAAGTACAGGGCTATAACCCCAACCAATCAGTGTCCTTTAAAGTTGTCACTGGTCAGTTAGTTCTGAGTTTTCTAATATTTTTTGAATCCAATTTATATATTTTTCTGGAGAAGGAAATGGCAACCCACTCCAGTATTCTTACCTGGAATATCCCATGAACAGAGGAGCCTGGTTGGCTACAGTCGTTGGAGTCATAAAGAGTTGGACACGGCTGAGTAATACTTATGCTTTTGCCATGGCCTTTTAGGCGACCAAGAACTTCATTAGCATATAAATATTGCTGGATGATCCTGATAAAAACTGTTTCTTTGAGGCATATAGCACCTGCAGTTTATATAGCAGTTTTACTTACTGTCCTAAACTATCTTATGCTCTTACATTTTGAGATTTACTTTTATTCCTATATTTTAACCAAGACACTGAAAGTTTAAATATCTATCGAAAGCCACATTCTTAAATAAACCTAGAGAAGGACTTTATGATGTCTTTCCTCTCAGGCTACTAGTAGTGCTAGTAGACTCAGGCAGGACCTGGGGATGACCCACTGAATCAATTTCTTTTGTAGGCTTTCCAGGTTTCTGTCTAGCTCCAAATTGAACTGGCTAAAATAAATGTTGGAACCATTCATCTTAGTTTTACAGAATGGAATAAACCTTTAAGATATCACATTATTTTTTGACACAATAGTGTGAAATCCAGTAGGATTTTATAGCTTGAAAACCAGGGAAGATAAATTACAAAAATATTGTCACTATCCAGAAAGTGAATATTAATTACTATGTCACTTTTAAATAAATAATTTATATTGTTATTCACATTAATACATTGTTGATGATTACAGTTTCTTAGTACTAACTTTGATGAAACATTATATTTGAAGTATAGAAGAGTAATACCTATAAAAGCATAAAATAATAAAAAAAATAAAAAATAATAAACTCAAGTGATGCCACAGGAAACAATTTGCATTTTGTTTTATTTAATTAGAGTTAAATAGGAAGAGCTACAAATTTCTTTTCATGAATTAAGAATTTTTGATAATATGCCAAGAGAAAGAATATGTAATTCATATAGAAGGTGTTATCAAGCTATAAAACTTCATGTAATTCTAGCTGTTATGGAATTTTATATTGAAAATGTTATAAATATTACTGCTTACTATTTCTTTCTTTTTTTTTTTCCTCACCAGTTCCTTGACCATGGATTGAACCTGGGCCATGGGAGTGAAAGCCTGGAATCCTAACCATTAGGCCACTCACTGGTCACTATTTCTATGCATTAGAATTGACTTTTTTACCCAAACATTTATATCTGCATTTAGTGCTGATTATGCAAAATGTACCCTTGGGTATCTTCAAACCACCTAAAAGCAGCCTTCAGAAGAGTTAGGGATGCTTAGCTTTTGCCCCTAACTGCAGCTGACATGACACCATGCACTCTGGCCATGACATTGCAAACTAGCTGATGTCAAGGGAGAGCAGCAAAAACGGGCACAATCTGGATAGCAGAGACCCAGGGGCATCTGAGCAGTGTTGTCCTCTCTAGCTGGATTCTGTTTTCACACCAAAAGGGCTATAAGTGAATTTTAGCCACCAGTGGCTTCATTCAGGCATTTTTTTGTTGTTCAGTCAGTAAGTTGTGTCTGACTCTTTGTGATCCCCACAGGACTATAGCCAGCCTGGCTCCTCTATCCACAGGATTTCCCAGGCAAGAATACAGGAGTGGGTTGCCATTTCTTTCTCCAGGGGATCTTCCCGACCCAGAGATTTAACCTGGGTGTCTTGCATTGGAAGACAGATGAGCCACCTCATTCTTGCATAAAAATACAAAACTATTCATAAGGAAATGTTTGTAAACATAAAGCATATATTAATTCACAGAAACAAAAGATGTAGATGAGGGATGAGATTAATAACCATTAATAGATAAAACTATTAATATTAGTCAATACATATTTTTGCTCAAATGTATTCACTCTTAATAATTACTTCAATGTCATTTCAATAGCTCAGCTTACTATGTCCTCCAGTCAATATGAAAGATAGAGTGCTGTACCAACAACCCATTTTTCTTTTATTTAGCTTTTATTTATCTTCCTTTTTTAGTATATAAAATATATACATTTTAACATTTATATAATGTCATCAATAAAATACCAGTTTTATCTTCATTCCTGGGTATGAATACTCCTTGACTCATTTCAGGATATGAATTATACAAGCCACGGACTCTTTCTTCCCTATTACATAGGATGCTGTCTTGCCTTTTGTATTTGCAATCTGTATGCTGAATAAATTGGTGTGTTTCTTTCCCTTGAAGAGGCTACATATTTCATACATATGTGGCAGTTGTAGGTACATATGTCTGCTGTAGGTACAACTCACATTCATCGCAAGTAATTACATAGAAAGGGTTATAGTGAGCAAAGTGAGTTGATAAAAATGATAATGCGAGGCTCTATATTTATTCATTTGCAATGATTTCCACATCAACTTCACTCAGTTTATAAATCTAAACATTAGTTCTCTTGCTGTCAGCACTTCAGACTCCACCTGGGATCAGTCAGCCAAGCTGTGCTTTCTGCCTCCTAGAATCATCATGCAAAATAAGATTCTGCATTTGGAATGTAGCTGACAGGTTGGTTGATGATGCACCAGACAAAAAGGAATGCATTTTCCCTCCTCAGCTGTATAAGATCTCTTGTTCCACAGGCTTATTTCTTTAGCAAGAAAAGCAGATGTGACTTAAGTAGCACAGGCAAGGAGGTGGTGGAGAAAGAGCCCTCCTTGCATAAGCACATTTTAAATTAACACACCTTTTCCTTTCTTATAAAGTACCTAAGTACATAAAATTTCCTGGTGCTCAAAAGCTAATTAGGTCTGCTATCTTTATTCCTGAAAGAAAAAATTATGTGCAAATTTTGCATAATTAAAGGATGCAATAGATTTTCCAAAGAATCAATTTTGTCCAACTTATAATTCTTTTCCTTTGAAATTTCACTTTTTTTTTTTAGCCTTAGAATTGTTTTCTTTCCTGTAGCAGTAATTGTGGTGGAATTTATCGAGCTGTTTCTCTTAAGCATGCTGTTCATGTGTTACTTATTTCTGAGGGGTAGAATATTAAATTCACAGATTCTTTCCTACTTGAGGCCTTACTACCACCCATTCATACAGTTATTTTCTATTGGATCTTTATATTTCACAAAAATAATTATTATTAAGACATGACATTCTCTTTTACTAGTCAAACCTGATATCTTGAAAACATAACAACTTCAGAAGTCAAGAAATCCTCAGAACTAGGTTGCTAATCGCTTCTGTGCCGAAGTGGCAGGCTTCATTAAACAAAAATCCAAACTATAGTGAATTTGGTTGGGTATTTGTAATTGTTGCGACAGATAGAACACCAGTAAGCTGATTACATACACAGCAGCTAGAAACTTACCCTATTAGAAGTGGCATGGAAGTGATTAACAACCTAATTCTCAGTATTTCTTGACTTTTGAAGTTGTTACTTTTTCAGGATGTCAGGTTTGACTAGTAAAAGAGAATGCCATGTCTTAATAATAATTATTTTTGTGAATTTTAGTATTTTTGCATGAATACTCCTTGACTCAAAACTATGAATGGTAATTCTTTCATAAAGAAATATACTACTTATATGTTTGAAGTTTACTTTTGAATCATTCTCTTTGCTGTCTCCATCTCCTCTTCTCTCAAATACGAGTTAATCTGTTTATTTAGATTAGACAGCAGATCAAATAAAGTACCAAATAATAGTCTGAGAAGCTGAGGAGAGTTGAAAGTTACTCTGTTGTCCTAGATGGAAAAATAGACTATTAAGAGTGATATCTTGGCAAGAGATAATTATATTTCCTTTGATATTTTACCCACTGTACCAAAATACATAAAATTATCCTGAATACTTCATATTATTTTTTAACTTTGTACATTTATTATTAAAGTAGTATTTACCTATATGGTTTTTACATTGCTAATGAGAATATGCTTATAAAATTTTATTAAATCTAAAAGAAATACTTTTTAAGATTTCTTTCCTTCACCCAAGAAAGATATCTCCATCTTAAAGTGGAATGAAATGTATGTCTCTTAATATGTCTTATAGGGCCTCCTGTTCTTATACTGACCCTTTGAAAAGTCAGTTCATTAAACCATTACTCTGGACTATGTTCTGAGCTTCTAATAGAGCAAATTTAAAGAACCTAAAGCAAAGATAATACTCTGACACAGAGTTAATGGCTGTGCGATCGGAGAGGTCCATTGTCTGGGAGTTGTCATCTCCACTGCTGGTTTCTCAAGCCATTGGGGTTCATATGGTTCATAGGACAGCACCCTGGGGAGACTTTTTCATTCTTTATCTCTTTCCTTTCAAACAGCCAAGATTAGGCTTGCACTTGTGGCTGTTTCTAACAAATGCACGCTGACAAAATCCAAAAGCTGATCTTCCCCTGGAAACATAGCATTAGTGAAAAGCAAAACAAAATAAAAACAACTCCTAACTGCTTTATAAAACAATTTGGGGTTGGTGATGGAAGGGGCAGGGCCTTGGAACAATACCTGGCACAAAATTTGTACTCAGTAAGTAAGTGTTGAATTAAGTGTTGGAATAAACACTTAACTATCAATAACTTCAGCAAGTTTTAGGAATGGCCCTGTGATTCACATTTTTATCCCCAAAGGGGTTATTTAGTTATTTAACAATAATTTACAAGGCTGCCATCCTGTGTAAAGCTGTAATAGCCACTCCAGGGGATACTAAAGTGGATACATCATAATATAAGCATACTGATAACTGAATTGTCATAATATTTGTATAATTCCTAATGTTAAGTGGAATGAACACACTATGAAAAAGATCCAGATAAAGTAATTGCAAGGATAACTACTAGCTATTCACTATTGTAGCTAAAGTGTGTCTCCCATAGAGTAACTGTCGATACACTCTCTTAATAAAAACTGCTGCTTACTTAAACTACCACCACAGAGCACTTTGTAGATGCCAGGTACTTTGCTTCTATCATTTCTAATTTACTCAACAATCCAGCAAGGATTGTTAACATCATTGTTCTCATTCTAGTTGAGGAAATGAAGGTCCAGAGAGGTTAAAAAGGAAATTTTCTCAAAGTTACATAGCTACCAGCTCCAGATACACTGCCTCACATTGCTGCAAAAGGAAGACTCACCAAATTCTTGCCTCTGCTTCTTTCCTCTTCCTATAACCCAGGCTTCTTCCTTGTTACAAGATCAGCTTGTCCCCTCAAACCCCCACTCAGTCCCTCTCGCTAGATAAAGAAGATTTAAGATTGACATATACATATACTACCATGTGTAAAATAGCTAGTGGGAAGCTGTTATAAAGCACAGGAAGTCCAACTCAGTGCTCTGTGGTGACCTAGATAGGTGAGTTGGGGGTGGGATAGGAGGGAAATCCAGGAGAGAGGGGATATATGTATGCATATGGCTATTTCAATTAACTGTACAGCAGAAACTAACACAATATTGAAAAGAATTATATATATATTTATATAAATATATATATAAAGATACTGTGACGTAGCACTATGAAACTCAGCTCCCAGTTACCTCCAATGTTTGTCTGGGAGAAACAAGAGAGTTCTGGGTTTCCTTCTTTGTCCCTAATTATCCCCTCATGATAATTTTTACCCTCTTGTTCCCAGTGCCCAAATTCTGTCTGGATTATCTAGCAATCTAGTCCTCTTAGGAGTAGTTCCTGACTTGTCCTTGTCATCCCTTTCTTTCAACCAGAATCCTTCCCTTGAACTCCCCCGGGAAAGTATGAAGTAAAGCCACCCATGGACAGAGTTCACAGTGGATCTCCTGGCATTGCCAGCTTAGATGCCTCTGTGCTGAAGATTCCCAGACATGGTCCATGGGTCCTTTAATGGTGGGGCTCCTACTCCCCTCTCTGTACCCATCCTTGTACCCTTAGTCATACTGACCTGCTTGCAAATCTCTGAAATTGGTCTGTCCACTTTTCCCCAGAGGACCTGTCATAAATTGTTCCCCTGCCTGGCTACTTTCCATCACTCTTCTGTTTTCTGTGTCTGCTCTTATTTAAACATCACCTCCTCTAGGAAGTCATCCCTTGGCTTCTCAAGTCGCTCTGGGTTTGCTCCTCAGTCTCCTGACTGGGCTAAGAGCAATCTGAGAACATCATTGTTGTATCTCCAGAAACTAAGCCAGGACCTAGCACACTACAGACACTTAACAAAATATTTTTTCATTGGTATAAAACTACTTACAAGGAAATTTACAAGGACCATAAAAATCAAACAAGCAGTGTATGGATGACACTGATCTTCAGTTTCCTAATACAGTAATTTCCCATTGATGCCATATTCTAATATACTAGCTGACTCTCATGAATCTTATAGGCAACCATGAGAATTTGAGTTCCAGCATTCAAGAACCCCAAGTCCCTCCTGCTGGGAGAATTATTTCAACTCACCATTGTTTCAAGGACTTACGGGACACATTACTGTGATTTGCAGATGAGGAGACTGGGACCCAGAGAAATATCAAATGCTGTTATGACAAGCCTCAATTAATGGAAGATTTGAATTTATGTTTGGTTCATAAATTCTTTTTTTATTCTATCTTATTTCTACTAAGATAGAATGTCAACATTTGGGATATGCTACTAATTAAGATGATTCTAGGTTTGTAAGACTGATGGATGGCAAAGCGTTTCTTAGAAATTTAAAAGATTATTTACTTGGATATATTCCTAGGAATTTCAAGTGGGTCTTAGAAAGTATCACTACGAACTAAGCTAGTGGAGGAGATGGAATTCCAGTTGAGCTATTTTAAATCTTGAAAGATGATGCTGTGAAAGTGCTGCACTCAATATGCCAGCAAATCTGGAAAACAGTAGTGGCCACAGGACTGGAAAAGGTCAGCTTTCATTCCAATCCCAAAGAAAGGGAATGCCAAAGAATGCTCAAACTATCGCACAATTGCCCTCATCTCACACGCTAGTAAAGTCATGCTCAAAATTCTCCAAGCCAGGCTTCAGCAATACATGAACTGTGAACTTCCAGATGTTCAAGTAGGTTTTAGAAAAGGCAGAGGCACCAGAGATCAAATTGCCAACATCCGCTGGATCATCGAAAAAGCAAGAGAGTTTCAGAAAAACATCTATTTCTCCTTTATTGACTATGCCAAAGTCTTTGACTGTGTGGATCACAATAAACTGTGGAAAATTCTGAAAGAGGTGGGAATGCCAGACCACCTGACCTGCCTCTTGAGGAACCTATATGCAGGTCAGGAAGCAACAGTTAGAAGTGGACATGGAACAACAGACTGGTTCCAAAAAGGAAAAGGAGTACGTCAAGGCTGTATATTCTCACTCTGCTTATTTAACTTATATGCAGAGTACATCATGAGAAACGCTGGGCTGGAAGAAGCACAAGCTGGAATCAAGATTGCCGGGAGAAATATCAATAACCTCAGATATGCAGATGACACCAACCTTATGGCAGAAAGTGAAGAACTAAAGAGCCTCTTGATGAAAGTGAAAGAGGAGAGTGAAAAAGTTGGCTTAAAGCTCAACATTCAGAAAACTAAGATCATGGCATCTGGTCCCATCACTTCATGGCAGATAGATGGGGAAACAGTGGAAACAGTGTCAGACTATTATTTTGGGCTCCAAAATCACTGTGGATCCTGATTGCAGCCATGAAATTAAAAGACGCTTACTCCTTGGAAGGAAAGTTATGACCAACCTAGACAGCCTATTAAAAAGCAGAGACATTACTTTACCAACAAAGGTCCGTCTAGTCAAGGCTATGATTTTTCCAGTGGTCATGTATGGATGTGAGAGTTGGACTGTGAAGAAAGCTGATCGCCGAAGAATTGATGCTTTTGAACTGTGGTGCTGGAGAAGACTCTTGAGAGTCCCTTGGACCGCAAGGAGATCCAACCAGTCCATCCTAAAGGAGACCAGTCCCGAGTGTTCATTGGAAGGACTGATGCTGAGGCTGAAACTCCAATACTTTGGCCACCTCATGTTAAGAGTTGACTCACTGGAAAAGACTCTGATGCTGGGAGGGATTGGGGGCAGGAGGAGAAGGGGACAACAGAGGATGAGATGGCTGGATGGCATCACCGACTCGATTCACATGAGTTTGGGTGAACTCCGGGAATTGGTGATGGACAGGGAGGCCTGGTGTGCTGGGATTCATGGGGTCACAAAGAGTCGGTCACAACTGAGCGACTGAACTGACTGATTTCTAGGAAAACGTCTGTCTTCTGCAAATGGAAATAATAAAACCCATTAAATTACAGTAGTGCAAAATATGGAAGGTGGCAGATTTATAGATCCTACTGTTGACAGGTCACCTGCCACCCCTCCTTGTCCACCTTGTGAGCCATCAGTTTGCCATTCTCTGAGCAATGCTATTTTGAGAAGAGAGAGAATGTTTGTGAGCAGTTATAGCAAACCCAGAGGATGCAGTGAGTATGTCAGTGGAATGGAGCCATTGTCTGAAACATGGCAGGAGTTCTCTGGTCTTAGGAACATGCTGTCCTTTACAGTTTGTAGAAATCTACTAAGCAGTTATCATTCTTTAAATAAGATTGTCTTCTAGTGAAAGAAAAAGATCTTTCTGTTTTTTGAACTTGTGTTCCTGAGGCTGCATTTGCATACACAGAGAGTTGTTTTAAATAAACAGTTTCTGACTGTATTATTGGAAGAAAACAACAGGAGAGAAAGGTTAAATTTTCTGGTGCACACAAATTGGCACTAATGTTCATTCACTCAGCAAGGCGTTAGAGACCTAGATTATGCCAGGCATTGTGCTGGGCATAACGGAAGTACATGCTGGCAGTACTGAAGATAATGGAGTGAGTGGTGAGCCAGGCAGCGTCACTGCTTCCTCAAGAGCCTTTGAGCTCTGAAAGACGGGGCTGGAAGTGTGTGGGTGTGGGGGGAGGGGACTGCATGCCGTTAACCAGGGTGAGATCTTCCTTTTGACCCAAGTCTTCCTTTCTGGATTCTGAAGGCAAAATATCCCCATTAAGAACAACGCAAGGAACAAAATCCTTGCTTTCACCTAGCTCTCTCATTTTCTTCTTAAGTAAACTGATAACTCTCAGCTGGAATCTGCAGCTTCCTGACCATTGGTGAGGGCAGATTCATAAATTGCCACCCTGCCAGGGAGACTTGGGCATGTGTGAATACTTGCCGCTCTGTTTGCATTCCCCATGAGAGGTGCAAGCTTGTATGAATTCACACGTAGAGCAGAGCGACATTTCGTTCTCGGATGAACTCAGGAGAGGTGAATTAGCTTCCACATTTTAGACAGCTGAATTATTCTTTCATCTTCTTTAAACTGCAAAAGGAAATATATTTCATCCCATGCAAATACATATTCAACCTCTTTTATACAATTGAGTTCATGAGTCAGTCTCCTGTTCTATTTTTATTTACTTATTTGGTAGTTTTGAGGAAATTTCTCCGTTTTACTAACCACTTTAAAATCCTTTTCCAGATTAAGATCAACATCTGAGGCTAGAATTTAAACCCCAGAAAAGGTAGTAAGTAAAGAATCTTTAATTTATGAAACTGAACAAGTTGACTTATCCAAACATCTCTAGGGCTTTAATGGGGGATATCTATAATTCTCTGAATTGTATTCCTTTCACAGTGATATTTTGTAATTCCATTCTATTACCCTTGCTTAACATTAATGAGATAAAAAGATCACATTATGGCGATTGATGTTCTTCAAATTGAATGCACGTTTCCATGTACAAAGCTGTCTGCTAATTTAAAAAACATAGCATGTAACATAGAATCATGACCATGGTCATCACTCAGCTGGGACCAGATAGCATTTTTTATCTATTCATTGGATTTAACAAGGCATAAGATGGAAGCAGAATACAAAGTGTGGGTAGATTATCCCATATCCCTCCTCTCGGTCAATTCTTGGCAATCTCAGCAAGGAAACTGAGGCTTCATGTTTCCATGGAAATAAACCTCAAGGTCAAAGGGGCATATGGAAGGTCAGACAATGACAAAGGGACATCTGAGAGGCCATCTGGATGAGTGACCTGACATAATTAGTCATTAATCCCACTCTGGGGAACAATAGAACTGGCAGAGAGTGTGTTTGGGCTTTGATCGTGGTCTGGGTGATCTCATGGGGAAGAAGGAAAAAAGCCCCACTTGGTAACTAAGCAGATTACCCCGGCATGCTGTTAACTAAAGACGGGGTGGCCAAGGAGGCCAGTGGGATACGCATTTTACATATTAGACTAAATTTCCCTTAACTTACCACAGGCTCCTCTAGGACCATGTGGCTTTCGGATTAGCTTCTGGGTAGCATTTTTTACAGTTTACAATGGAAGGAGAGCAAGAGTCCCAAAATACATTGCTTAAAATTCTCAGGCAACAGATGGAAGATAGCTGGAGAGCCAACGGCATTAGCCAGCTTGGTTTACAGGTGTCAATATTTACTAAGCAAAGTTTGCCAGGGTGCCTTTTGGGAAAAAGCAGAGAGACTAGCTAATCAGTAAAACAATAGCAATCAGTCCATTGTCTGTTTTTAGCAGAATGGTTAGAAATATAAGTTGTCTAAAATGATAAGAAGTACTCATCAGCATCTGTCTTTCTCTCAGGCTCTTTTTTTCATGTTTATTAGTCTTAGCAGACTTTGATCGGCTACCCATTCCATGTAACTAGAATCCATTTGCGGCGCTGGTGATGTTTTGAGCTTAATTGTGTGCATTTTTGTAGGATTGAACATGCTAGCAGTCCTTTATAAATGCATGCATTTCAGCAACTGCTGAAATCCTCATCTGCCCCCCAGGGAAAACTGATTATACTTACTGGGTAAAGAATGGTGACCAGATGAGGTAGTAAATATATTGGAACAAAGTCTCTTTGTTAGAATAGCTTTCTGAATAATGACATTTAAAAGCCATTGTGAGCTTTTTAATTTTGAAACCGGAATCTGATTAGTCATTTGGGTGGCATACTCTGGCAAACTACATGTGAGGCTGTAGAAGGAGTACTCACAGAGAGTGGGGAGATGAGACGTTGTTGCCCTAACTTTGCCATGAATTTGCTCCACAATCCTTTTGTGAGCATTTCTTTTTCTTTTTTGGCCATACTGTGCAGCATGTGGGATATTTGGTTCCCCGACCAGGGATCAAACCCGTACCCCTAGCACTGGAAGCATGGAATCTTAATCACTGAACAGCCAGGGAAGTCCCTGTGAGCATTTCTTCATCTCTAAAAAGATAGGCTGTGCTCCATCTCAAATCGCAAATGTACTACTAATAATGCTGACTATGAGAGATTGGTAGTGCTTACCTCCACCTCTACTGAAAATTGAGAAAGACTCTGAGAGGTATCTCTGCTTAGTGAGAAGGATTGATAGGCAATGTATGCCTTCGGTGTGGAAAGAGAAGTGGCATGTTAAAAATGTGTATCTCCAGATGTGGTTATCTTATATATCATTTCTAGGTCTATTTTGGAGAATTGAGGGAGGGGAGAGGATTATTTACATAAATACTTGTTAAAAGTTGTGGCATATGTTACTGTTATTAGTAGTAGCAGCAGCAATGACATAGGACTCCCGCATCAGAAACCGTCTAGAAGTTATGGTGATGGGAAACCAAAGTAGCTTGGTGGCCAATATTTAACTATATTACTTCAAGTAGAATGCGAGCACCTAAGTCATAGGGTCGACTGAAAAATTAAGATGTTAAATCAAGGTTGACTGTAAACAATGATAGAAAATATCCCTTACATGGTATCCTAGATAATTGCTACCTGGTCTTGTTTTTTCCCTTCTTTTGAAAAGTGAATTTTGGAAGTGTGTCTTGAGAACTTTAACTATAAATTCAGATAAGTTTTGAATTGATCAATAGCTCTCAATAGCCCTGTTCAAAGTAGCTAGACATAGATAACATGGGTACATGTCCAGAGATTTTTAAGTCCCAAAGAGAAGTGTGGCATACAGAACTGTCAAGATCTCTTTGTATTTTCCTTTCACTAAACGTAACAATCCACTCAGGATTTTGTCCCTACCTCCTTGTCCCTTCAAATCTGTTATATCAGGAGTCACTTTCTCTGCTGTGACATGTTAATTCACACAAGTGATTTACTCAAGCATTCTCAATGATGCAAAAAAAATTCTGAAATCCCTTCTATGATTAAAAAGTACCCAAAATCAGCATGAAATATTACTCGAGTTATATTATAATAATAACTTGAGTTATTCAAGGGAGTATCCTTAGCATCTTTATTTATGGGATGTCTACATGTGAGAATTTAACAAAGGGTTTCAGATGTTTTGAAAAACTTTAATACTCCATTTCTACTAAAGCTTACTCTTACGAGCTTGCCAAATCATCTCACATTTGGGTCTAAGAGATCCAGAAAGCCAAGAAGTTGTCTGAAAATGTCCACATTGGGAGAAGTGCTGAATTTTGCTTCTTTGGCCCATACCTTCTTGTGTGAGGCTGCTTCAGTAATTTAGCAGAGAGTCTGCAAGTATGTAGCACTGTCCGCTTTTTTTTTTTTTTCAATTGTATTGATCTTTATTTTTTCAGCTTTTGTTTGTCAATTATGACAAAATTGAAAGATATTTAAAGTGTACATATTGGTGATTTCATATACATCATGAAAGGATTCCTACTATCTAATTAATTCTTACAACCATTGTCTCACATATTTATTTATTTAGGTAAGAACATTTCAGTTCTACTATATTAGTTCAGTTCAGTCGTTCAGTTGTGTCCAACTCTTTGCAACTCCATGGACTGCAGCACGCCAGGCCTCCCTGTCCATCACCAACTCCCGGAGTTTACCCAAACTCATGTCCATTGAGTCGGTGATGCCATCCAACCATCTCATCCTCTGTCATCCCCTTCTCCTCCCACCTTTAATCTTTCCCAGCATCAGGGTCTTTTCCAGTGAGTCAGTTCTTCACATCAGGTGGCCAAAGTATTGGAGTTTCAGCTTCAACATCAGTCCTTCCAATGAACACACAGGACTGATCTCCTTTAGGATGGACTGGTTGGATCTTCTTGCTGTCCAAGGGACTCAAAAGTCTTCTCCAACACCACAGTTCAAAAGCATCAGTTCTTTGGTGTTCAGCTTTCTCTATAGTTCAGTTCTCACATCCATACATGACTACTGGAAAAACCATAGCCTTGACTATACAGACCTTTATTGGCAAAGTAATGTCTCTGCTTTTTAATATGCTGTCTAGGTTGGTCATAACTTTCCTTCCAAGAAGTAAGCATCTTTTAATTTCATGGCTGCAATGACTATCTTCAGTGATTTTGGAGCCCCCCCCAAAATGAAGTCCATCACTGTTTCCACTGTTTCCCATCTATTTGCCATGAAGTGATGGGACCAGATGCCATGATCTTAATTTTCTAAATGTTGAGCTTTAAGCCAACTTTTTCACTCTCCTCTTTCACTTTCATCAAGAGGCTCTTTAGTTCCTCTTCACTTTCTGCCATAAGTGTGGTGTCATTTGCATATCTGAGGTTATTGATATATCTCCCGGCAAACTTGATACCAGCTTGTGCTTCTTCCAGCCCAGCATTTCTCATGATGTACTCTGCATATAAGTTAAATAAGCAGGGTAACAATACATAGCCTTGACGTACTCATTTTCCTATTTGGAACCAGTCTGTTGTTCCATGTCCAGTTCTAACTGTTGCTTCCTGACCTGCATATAGGTTTCTCAAGAGGCAGGTC
This sequence comes from Moschus berezovskii, assembly GCF_049115385.1. Classification (NCBI taxonomy): domain Eukaryota; kingdom Metazoa; phylum Chordata; class Mammalia; order Artiodactyla; family Moschidae; genus Moschus; species Moschus berezovskii. Next base: position 55,606,106 of record NC_142469.1, read on the forward strand.
AGGTGGTCTGGTATTTCCACCTCTTTCAGAATTCTACACAGATCATTGTGATCCACACAGTCAAAGGCTTTGGCATAGTCAATGAAGCAGAAATAGATGTTTTTCTGGAACTCTCTTGCTTTTTTGATGATCCAGCAGATGTTGGCAATTTGATCTCTGGTTTCTCTGCCTTTTCTAATACCAGCTTGAACATCTGGAATTTCATGGTTCACGTATTGTTGAAGCCTGGCTTGGAGAATTTGGAGCATTACTTTGCTAGTGTATGAGATGAGTGCAACAGTGCAATAGTTTGAACATTCTTCGGCGTTGCCTTTCTTTGGGATTGGAATGAAAGCTGACCTTTTCCAGTCCTGTGGCCACTGCTGAGTTTGCCAAATTTGCTGGCATATTGAGTGCATCACTCTCACAGCATCATTGTTCAGGATTTGAGATAGCTCAACTGGAATTCCATCTCCTCCACTAGCTTTGTTCATAGTGATGCTTCCTAAGGCCCACTTGACTTCACATTCCAAAATGTCTGTCTCTAGGTGAGTGATCACACCATCACGATCATCTGGGTCATGAAGATCTTTTCTGTACAGTTCTTCTGTATATTCTTGCCACCTCTTCTTAATATCTCCTGCTTCTGTTAGGTCCATACCATTTCTGTCCTTTATTGAGCCCATCTCTGTATGAAATGTTCCCTTGGTATCTAATTTTCTTGAAGAGATCTCTAGTCTTTCCCATTGTGTTGTTTTCCTCTATTTCTTTGCACTACATTGAGGAAGGCTTTCTTATCTCTCCTTGCTGTTCTTTGGAACTCTGCATTCAAATGGGTGTATCTTTCCTTTTCTCCTTTGTTTTTCTCTTTTCTTTTCACAGCTATTTGTAAGGCGTCCTCAGACAGCCATTTTGCTTTTTTGCATTTCTACTATATTAGCAAATCTCAATTGTATAATACTTGTATAATACAATGTTGTCAACTATAGCCACTATTTTTATATTAGATCCTTAGGCCTTATTCACCTTATAGCTGAAAGCTTGTACCCTTTTACCCACCTCTTTCTATTCCACCGACCCCAGCTTCTGGCAACTGCTTTTCTACTCTCTTGAGGTTGATTTTTTAAAGTTTCCACATTTAGGTGACACCATGCAGTATTTGGGGCTTCCCCAGTGGCTCAGAGCTGAAGAATCTGCCTGCAATGCAGGACTCAAAGGAGATGCAGGTTGGATCCCTGGGTGGGAAGATCCCCTGGAGGAGGAAAAGGCAACCCCCTCCAGTATTCTGCCTAGAGAATCCCATGGACAGAGGAGCCTGGCGTTCTATAGTCAATGGGGTCACAAAGAGTCGGACACGACTGAACCAACGAACTGAGCATGAGCACATTCAGTATTTGTCTCTGTCTGGCTTATTATTATACTTATCATAAAGCCGTCAAGGTTCCTTTATGTACTTGCAAAGTATATATAGACTCTCCTTCTTTCTCATTTAAGAATTATTTGTAAACATCACTATATATCACCTCTAGATGCTTCAACATTCATCTCTAATGATAAGTATACTATCCTTCACAACCACAAGCAAAAAATGTAATATTGACACAATACTATTAAGTAACACGCATGTTCCTATTCAAATGTTCCCCCGTTGCCCAATTATTTCTTAAATAGCTTTTTGGGGGGTTTTTGGATTCAGGATTCAATCAGTAGTCACTTGTCCTACTTAGTTGTTGTATCCCTTTTTTCTTCTTTAATCTAGCACAGTTTATTAGTCTTTGGGGGATGATGGGGATAGATAAAGAAGGACCTGTTGTGTTCCTGATTTTTTTTTTTTTTCAAGAGTCCTCGATGATTGTTTTCAGAATGTCTCTCCACTTGAATTTGTATGCTTTGAATACTTCTTTATGATTAATTTGGGTTAAATATTTTGGGTAAGAATATGACAAAGATGTTGTATATTCCTTGTTGAATCACATCAAAGGCACATGGTGCCAGTTTTTGCTGTCAGTGTTGTTAAATGTGGTAATATAGTAAGATAATATCTCTCAAATCAATTTCTCCATATATTGCTTCCAATAAGCATTCATTCAATAATTCTAGCATCCAAGGATGATCTTAATAGACCAAATGTTTTTTATAATGCTCACAAAATGATGCCTTTCTGTTTCTATCATTTTTTCTACATTTATTCACTGGCTTTTTATAAATTTAATAAAGAAGCTTTTCCTTTTTTCCATCTCTCTCTCTCTAAAAAAATCTTTAAAGTATTGTGGACTCATGAACATTTTAAAAATATTTACTGAGTTATTGTCTATTCTTGTCATTCTTCATTTTGACTCAGAGGTAATTGTTTATCTATAAGCTGTCCCCATTAGACTGTGAGCCTCTTGAATATGAGCCATAGAGCCATGTCTTGCGGAGTTTTCTGTTGCCTAACACACATATTACACTCTACACATTTTTATCCAATGAATGAACGACTATAACCACCAGATTGTCTATCAAATTTGTTCATATTTTTTAGCAACTAAAGCAATGAGACACTATTTATTATTTATCAATCTGACAAATATTCAAGCATTTTAATACTCATTTTTTATATTACTCTATGTTGGATTTTTAAAATGTAAAATGCTTCTGGAGGATAATTTAATAATATGTATTAAAAGTCTTTAAGGAATAATGGCTAAGATGAAGACGAAAATGATTAGAGCTAAAACACTGACCCAGTTTATAAGACATAGATAAAACATATATGTCCTTTGATTCAACAATTCTACTTCTAGTGGTATGAGGGATACATTTTTTGAGACATTAAACCAATGTGCTGTGTGGCAATCCCCTTTTTAGAGTTGTTTGGCAGCTGCCCCACCCAACGGATCAGCGGAATTCATTGCCACAGGGAAGTGGGTGGGAGACTGCCAAAAAAAGGGGACTCCTTGCCCAACTTTAAATTTCAAAACATAAGTTATTGAATCCACAGTGAATTAATAGCCTAAAAGCAAATACTTTTGATTTTTCAAAAGCCAGACTTTAATAAGAAACGGGAAACGTTTGTATATTTCAATGTCAGAACTTAAAGACCTGACCATGGAATAGATGATAAAGCAGGGAAAAATCTAGAATATTATGTAAGCCTTCCCTGGGGCTAAAGAGGAGAAACCAGAGAGAAAGGGAGAGAAGGCCAGGAGTCAAAGGCAAATGTTCTTGTTTCCACCCTTCCTGTTGGAACATCACAGAAAGCGAGTGTTTTGAACAGGAAGCCAAAGCATGTGCTCTGTTTTTCATTTGCTGCCCTTTCAGGAGACCTGCAGAGTGTCCTTTGCCAGTGGGAGAGTAGAAGTGGCAACACCACTAACTTAAAGTAGAGAGGTATCAGGTCTCCATGGGCTGTAGATAGCCGGCATCAGACAAAGATTGTCAGAGGCCCAGCAAAGAATTCTGTCCATAGCTGAGAAGTAAAGTGGTGCCTCTTTCAAGGATGGTAGCTGGTGAAGGGGCAACCTGAAGGTGGTTATCACTGTGCTGAGGGTGGGGAGTGGACAAGCTTCCAGACCTGTCCTTGGGAATGGCCCAGGCCAGAGAATAGAGCAAGGGTTTTATTAGCTGCAGACTTTGTACCTGGGGCTATACAACTTCACACTGGTGCCCAGTGACCAGTAGAATGAGACCTTCTCCCACAGAATGGCTCCATTTACAAGCTACCCCTGCACTGAGATGGCATCTTGGGAAGGGGGAGGGAAAATTTGAAACCTTCAAGAGAAGAGGTACAGTCGTCCCTTAATATCTGTGGGGTATTGGTTCCAGGACTCTTGTGGATACCAAAATCCTCCGATGCTCAAGTCGCTTATACAAAATGACACAGTACAAGGAAGACAGTTGCCCTCTGTATCTGTAGATGGGAAACCCATGGAAGGAATACAGACTGTATTGCCGAGGTGTACTCAGTCGCTCAGTTGTGTCTGACTCTTTGCAACCCCATGGACTGTATGTAGCCAGCCAGGCTCCTCTGTTCATGGAATTTTCCAGGTAAGAATGCTGGAATGGGTTGCCATTTCCTTCTCCAGGGGTCTTCCTGACCCAGGGATCAAACCAAGGTTTCATGCATTGGCAGGCAGTTTCTTTATTGCTGAGCCACCTGGAAGCCCCATTGCCTAGTTAGGTGGCTTCAATTTTTAACTGACTGTATTTACGCTTGAAAAGGACTGAGTTGAACTAGTGACTAGGAGTAGGGCATGGCAACCCACTCCAGTATTCTTACCTGGAGAATCCCCATGCACAGAGGAGCCTACAGTCCATGGACATAAAGAATCAGACATGACACAACTAAGCACAGCACAGAACAGTAACTAGATTATCTTTAATTAGCTAATTTAAAGTTTTTCAACTATTGAGTGAGAATACAGATTCCTCAGCAAGATCATAGCAATCAAATAAGTTAAATACATTAAATAAGAACAAGAAAATTAATAAGAAGTAATAATGAGTCACTGAACTGAAATGAACAAATAAGAAAGTTAGTATTTTTTTACACACCAACTTGCAGTAAGGCAGTTTCCACCCTATAGTAGAAGTAATTTGTCCCAAGGAAATGATCAGATAAGCACACAAAATGTGTTTACAAAAATGAGTAAGTTGGAGACACCTGGATGCCACGTAAAGCATGGTACAATTTTTAATGTGTTATTGGGCAACATTAAGAACAGCCTTATAGTTTTATGTTTACTGACATGGCAATATGTTCATAATATGAGTTTCACACACAGGAGTCCTATTACCCTGCCATATTTTTTAAAAATAGATTTCCTCATTATTTCAACCCCAGCCCCTGAATTTTCCATCTGACTTCCTTATTTGATCCTTAAAACCAGTTAGTCCCACTTGTAACTATTGTATTAATTTTTCCATGTGTGAGTGTGTGACATTCTCTAAACAATGACAGTACAGGTATTCTATCTATTTTATTTACCCTTATCTACTCAGTTCTCCAGTACAGTACCTGGTTTGGAGTAGTCAGCAGACATTTGTTGAAAAGCTAAAAAATTTTTTAATAAAATAAATATTAAAAATCCAAATTATAAGCACATTTACAGCAGCATTTTATTATGAAAACACTAGAAAAATACATTTATAAATATACATGAAAAATCTAGGCATATATAGATATATATATAATTATTATAAGAAGGAAGAAATGAAGGTGATCTGAATTTATTTCTTTAAATGTATCTTTTCCTTTTTCCATAGTGAATAAGAATTTGCCCTATAGTAATTTTGAGGATAGTATTTCTAGATTTCTAGTGGATTGCAAATTGTTTCAGCATGTACAGTAATAATTTTGGTCTTAAAAGCATCTCTTTATATACATTATTTTTTAAAAATAGTACTAAGTTTCACATTCATTTCTTACTCAAAACATATACAATTATTAGATTCTAAATGTTGAGTCATAAAACACTTAACAGTCAAGTTCATTATGTTTGAAAAGATTCAATTGGCTTGTATGTTTTATATCCCTGTATTATCTTGGTTCACTTATGGGCCAAACTATAAAATATTCTTCCATTTGTAAATTGGTCAGGAGATTATTACATTTTAGGGGTGGTTAGGCCCATCCACCATGAAAATATTAACTTGGTGAAGTTAATACTTCCTTCTTTGTTTCATGTAGTTTAAAGGAAAGATGAGCTCTAGCTTTATTGCATATCAGTTTGGATAATTTAAATGTTTTAGACTTTTTATGTTATATTGGAATATAGACTATTAACAATATTTTAATAGTTTAACTTAGTCAGAAATGTTTAGTCTAATTACTATGGTCTAATATCACAGCAAGGTGTGAGAATAGGAGTTCTGTACTTGTTTGGGAGTGAGGGGCAGGGGTGTCATGGCGGGCGGTGGGGCAGAGGTCAGACAGTTACAGCAGCTATCTGCCATTTAACCGTTAAGGTTCTATTCCATGTCCAATCCATCAAGTTGTAAATGAATGAATGAGATATGATTGGCCAGTAAGTCCTACCTGGGTCTGTGCTCAGTTCTCATGTGGGCGCAGGGTCTCCTTTTGGAGTGCTGTGCAGTTTGAATGAGTTCAATAGTGAAAAATATGTTGAGCATGCTATTGAATGGCTTTTGCCTTTGTTGCTTTCCTTTTTTTTGTTGTTGTTAAAGTAGACATGCCTTTAAGTTTTATTTATTCTTAACCATTATAGCTCTTTTTGTTTCAAAGAAAAAAGTATAAAAATATCTTATATGGCATTTTGGGCATATGGCTATTATAAGTGATTAGTTGATTGTCAGTTAATCAAGACATGAGGATTAAATTTCTCCTCATAAATGCCCATTGGTTTAATATTGTAGGAAAGCTCAGAGGAGGGTTCCTCAGAGTATTTGTTGTTACTTACTGACTTTTTAAAAAGCAATGAAGTCATGGTTGTTGTTTAGCCAGTCAGTCCTGTCTGACTCTTTTGTGACCCCATGAATTGTAGCCTGCCAGGCTCCTCTATCCATTCCCAGGCAAGAATACTGGAGTGGGTTGCCATTTCCTTCTCCAGGGGATCTTCCCGACTCAGGGTTCGAACCTGAATCTCCTGCATTGGCAGGCGGATTCTTTACAACTGAACCACCAAGAAAGTCCAAGGAAGTCATGGAGAAAGTACTAACTCTAACTTCAAATCCCCTTCCCCAATCATGCCCAGTTTTTTAAATAATACATAGGTGTAAGTAGTAGTTAAAGGGACAAAATTTGCCCAGTGACATGCTTTATTTAAAAACACAGTGGCTCCATTTGTGCATTGGTACACAAAGCTATTAACAAATTCTCTATTCAATTGAATTAGTGACATATACGTATAGATTTTAATGGATATCTTTTCTCTTCAACTACAACAGAGAGAGAGAGAGAAGAGCTGAGAGCCTAACTCCCTGCCATGACCTCCTAGGCTGAATATGATCAGACTCGGACCCACCAGTCTGACCTCATTTTGCACCTCTTCCCACCATATTCTTCTCCAGCCATATGGACCTACCTTCAGTTTTTCAATCAGAGCAAGTGTGTTGCTACCTACCCTCTCCCAGGATGCAGTGCTAGTAGGCTCAGAGATGCCTTCCCCATCCACCTATTGAAGACACTACAGACCTCATTGTTTTCTGTCTGTATTTAGATTTGTTTCCTGCACTACACATATCATTATTGAAGTTAGCTTAGTGTATTTGTTTCCCACTTGCCTCTCCTTTTCAGAAAATAAGCTTTATACAACCGAGATGTCCATCACAAATAAATAAAGATGCAAACACACACACACAATGGAATACCACTCAGCCATTAAAAAGAATGAAATAATGCCATTAGCAGCAACATGGATGGACCTAGAGATTAACTTATGAAGTGAAATAAGTCAGACAGAGAAAGGCAAATACCATGCGATATCACTGATAAGTGGAATCTAAAATATGTTAAAAATAACTTATTCACAAAACAGAAACAGACTCACAGACATACTAAACAAATTTAGGGTCACCGTCTAGTCAAGGCAATGGTTTTTCCCGTGGTCATGTATGGATGTGAGAGTTGGACTGTGAAGAAAGCTGATCGCCGAAGAATCGATGCTTTTGAACTGTGGTGTTGGAGAAGACTCTTGAGTGTCCCTTATACTGCAAGGAGATCCAACCAGTCCATTCTAAAGGAGATCAATCCTGGATGTTCATTGGAGGGACTGATGCTAAAGCTGAAACTGCAATACTTTGGCCACCTCATGCGGCGAGTTGACTCACTGGAAAAGACTCTGATGCTGGGAAAGGTTGGGGGCGGGAGGAGAAGGGGACGACGGAGAATGAGATGGCTGGATGGCATCACCGACTCTGTGGACATGAGTTTGAGTGTACTCCGGGAGTTGGTGATGGACAGGGAGGCCTGGCGTGCTGTAGTTCATGGGGTCGCGGAGAGTGGGACACGACTGAGCGACTGAACTGAACTGAACTGAACTGAAAGAGGAAAGGGGGTGGGGTGGGGTGAATTAGGAGTTTTGGATTAGCAGATACAAACTGCTGTACATAAAATAGATAAGCAATAAGGTCCTACTGTGTAGCACAATATACTGTAATAAACCATTATGGAAAAGAATATGAAAAAGAATATAAACATATATGTATTAAAAGAAAACAAACATATATATATGTAACTGAATCACCTTACTGTATATCAGAAGCTAACACAATATTGTAAATCAACTATACTTCAGTTAAAAAATTTTTTGTAAAGAAAATAAGCTTTACAGGAGAAGTTGTATTCATCTTGTTCAGTGACATGAGAAAGGCTCAACACGTAGTAGGTTCTACATAACGAATGAATGAATGAGCCTCTGATATAACCTTGCAGAAAACTGTGCAAATATCCTAGGGAAATGGTTTGCTGCCATAAATGAAAAGAATGAATCAAATAAAAAGTGTTTTAATGCTGGTGCTTCTGTGGGACACTGAAAGTCTTCAGCTACTCCAGGTTCTCTGGTCAAGAGACTTTCAACCCTAGTTGGGGAAAGGCCTTTCTCTTTACCTTAGTACTGTGCCCAGCAGAGAGGAAGTCTCTCTGGGACCATTCCTGGAGAAATGGATTAATGTCAGGACCAAAGGGTGATGTCACAGAATGAAGAGGATGCTGCTTAAGAGGTGATGACTTGGAAAGCCACACTGCCAGTTCCTGGAGCATCTGAGGGGCAAAGAGTGAATAATGGCTGATCCTCATTGTGGAAGCTACTTAAAAGAAAACGTACAAGAAAAAGGAACAGGAGGTCTGAAGCTTTAGTGACTTCACTCGTGGGGCTGATAAGTTTAAAATTTTTTACAAGTTTTAAAAATAATTACTATTGTTATGCCATCTCTTAATTTTATTCCCCAGGTTGGCATATTCTGGCAAACACCACTGTGTATTTTAAGAAGAACCTGCCCCCCACCCCCCTGCCCCCAATTGCTTCCAAGAACAAACTACGCTTGAGTTGCTATGGAACATAGCCACTCTCTTTTTTTTAACTCAGTACTCCATTTTCAAATTGTGTATTCTCTATTCTCTCATCATTGCAAAGCATTTGAAAAATAAATTGACTGTTTTCATGGGCATGACTGTTCCTCTTTTTATGTCCCTAAAAGAAAAGAATTAAAACTAAAGGACAAAAATAATATGAATTATGCTTTTTATTTTCACAGAAATTTTCTTTGAACTTGGAAGATTTTCAGAGTCTATAAATTATGGAATTTTCTTTTTTCACTATTAATTAATGTCTATTTTAGGGATATGACTCAAGTATTTCCGTTAGGGAATCATAAAGTTAATAATAGATGAATAAAATTCCTGCCTCTCAAAGAATGGGCAAAAATATGATGTATGTATGTTTTGTCTTTTTGTCTTTCTCTTGGTAATAGACTAGTTTAGAGATGGCAACAGTAAGTAATAGACAATTTGAATTTTTCTATTCAGTTCAATTTAAAACAAATCAACAAACATTTGTTAAAGAGATACAATTTAGCCACATTAAGATTTGGGTATTTGAGGATCTACCTGTGAAAACAAACATACTGATATCTATGACCGTATAAAAATTTGGTAACTGAATCTAACCTTATTTAGTGGACAGGAAGTTTCAGTTCAAAACCAGATCAGAAAAAAATCCAAAAGTACTGGTGGCTCAGATGATAAAGAATCTGCCTGCCATGCAGAAGACCTGGGTTCGATCCCTGGGTTGGGAAGATCCCCTGGAGGAGGGCATGGCAACCCACTCCAGTATTCTTGCCTAGAGAATTCCCATGGACAGAGGAGCCTGGCAGGGTACAGTCCATGGGGTTGCAAAGAGTCCGGACACAACTGAAGAACTTAGCACATAGAATAGACAAAAGAGAAAAATCTAATACTGTTCTGAGTAATCCAAATTATCACCTTTCCTTGCTTGAAGGTTTTCCAGTGGGTGACATCACATGAAGCAGACAGACTGATGAAAGTGCAGGATTGTGTCATTGTTCTAAATATTTGATTTCTTGAACTGAAAGATCATGAGAGCCAAAGAGAAGAGTTATTGGTTGGCAAGGGGATAGCAATGGTCAGGGAAATAAGTCATTTCAAGGAAGGGGCTAAGGAAGATGCTTAACCTGTGATGATTGAGATAAGAGTTATTATCTGAGCCACACCTCCTTTCCTCAAGCTCCATCCCCTTCTCATTTCCAGAATGCTAGACAAGACAATCCAGGCTCCAAAAGGTCTCAAGCCTGGCACAGCCAGAACCCAGGGGAATCACAGCTTCAAATCCCCGTGAAGCCCTGGGGACCATGTCATTAATTGTTAACTTTTCTGGCTTCACTGGACCAGCTGATCAACAGCACGAGTAGGGCCGAGGGAAGGGTCTCCTCTAGGCCACCTTCATAAATCTGCAAGTTTCTTAATGTAGTTTTTCACAATAGCATAATTGTGGTGCATGCACACAGAAAGGCTTTGAACAGTAGCTTAGACTTTGCTACAAGAAGGTCTGAATAAAGATACCAACCAGGAAACATGACTAGGGATTGGGTAGCAAAAATAGTATTGTTTGTTTCTTCAAATTTTTTATAAAACTAATTTTCATTTTATTTTCATAAAAATAATTCTTAGAACTTTGAAGTTCTAATAATCAGAGTAGTACTAGAAGTTACAAGTGAACTGGCAAGGTAAGTCCAGGTTCATTATACATAGAGTTCATTGTTTTTTAAACAGAAGGACTCTATGTAGACAATGAGGAACATTCCTCAATTCAGTTTTAGAGCCACTTTAACTCTAGCTTTCTTCTGTCTTTAAAGAAAATAAAAGAAATCTGAAAGCACTGAAGCAAATACAGAAGAAAAATAATTTTTAACAGAAAGGAATAATTTTCTAGATGACAATGGTGAAATTGCCGTTTTATTGTTAGCCTGGACATAGTTCAGTTGTGTCTAACTCTTGGCAACTACATGGACTGTAGCCCACCAGGCTTCTCTGTCCATGGGATTTTCCAGGCAAGAATACTGCAGTGGGTTACCATTTCCTCCTCCAAGGTATCTTCCTCACCCAGGGATTGAACCCACATCAGATTCTTTATCTAGCAGGCAGATTCTTTACCACTGAGCCACCAGGAACATAGTTCATGAGTAACCTAATGTCAGACTTCAAGTCACTGCATTTCTGTAAAGGTTGGCATTAAAAGAGGCTTTATATACAAGGGAAGTTTGGTAAGGTAACACAGAGGGCCGCTGAAGCCTCTCAACCCCAAAAGTACGATGGTAGAGAGAGGAGTGAGTCAGGCCGCAGTTTGAGAAAGTTCTCATTAATTCCAGTGGGGCTCACTCACTTAGTGTCAACTTTTGACACCTTATGTTCTGCCTCTCAAGATCACTTTAGCTATTCAGTGTCTTTTCTAGTTCCATACAATTTTTGAATCGTTTATTCTATTTCAGAAAAAAATATGCCATTGAATTTTGATACACATTGCATTGAATATATAGATTGCTTTAAGTAATGCGAACATTTTAACATTAATTCTTTCAATCCATGAGCATGGAATATCTTTCCATTTATTTGTATCTTCTTCAATTGAAATGGCACTTAAGCAGAATTAGCCCTCTTTCCAAAGTCATTCTCTATTTGGGGACTCAGTTGCTTTAGCAGTGTAACATCCAAAATAACAGCCAACTACAAGTAAGTGGAATGATGACTAGGAGAAATATCAAGAAAATTTCTATTCTTGTGAGTTTACTTCATACTGAGAAAAAATTCAGTTTTCCAAATAGTTTACCTTGGGAGGGAGAAGGAGACTAAGGGATCTGAGAGGTACTGATGACGAGCCACAGGCTCCCTGCCCAGGCTGCCTGTTTCTGTTCAGTATGAGTCACTTCGTTTGCACAGATGACTCTTGCTGCCAGTGGCTGCCCTTAAGGGAGGGTCTGGCTGTTGGGAATCAATGTGTGAGCTTTGCGTTCACACCTTTCACGGGCAGAGACTCAGTGGCAGCTGCTATGCACAATCTAACACTGGCTTTGACCACCTTTCTTAACTCTTCATCTCAGTAGTATATTGGGTCCTTAAAACCTTGCAGAAAAGAGATTTTTCAGCAGTTGTTATTTTTGCTTTTACATATAAGGCAGGGTTTTAGTGTATAGAGTTTCTACCTTATTGTGGGGTATTCTCAGTTCACATTACACATCAGTGCATGGGTGGCCCTCTATCACCCATACTTTATGAGTGTTATTGCATCCAAAATAAGAGAAGAATTGTTATACGGTTCATGATTGATTCTTTTTGCAACAACCAAAAAGAATGAAACCAAAACTATCTGGTGATGTGCATGTTCTAACTTGTTTTGGAAGAATACACAAAAATTGTATTAGTCCTAAACTCCAAATTCTCCTTATGCCTTTTTTTGTCTTGTGCTTAAGGTTTTACATTTTTAGGTCTTTTCTTTGTGAGATATATATCAAAGCATATTTATTCAAGTGGATAGACATATCCATGAACATGAATTCCAAACACGGTAAGATGTGGCCAGTGCTATAACTTATTCATGATTGAGAAGCAATGGAGACGGTGATGAGGAACAAGAGTGTGTGAGACTAAATAACAAACCAGAACATCTGTTTCCTTTGACACCTTGCATTGTTAAGAGACAGCAAACTCCTAGAGTCACCTTGCCTTTTAGTCAGAATAATTTGTGCGTTATAGTCTAACCCCTCTGTCTAAATCCCCTTCTCTCCTCCTCCCTTTTTTATTAAAAGAAGGATATGGCATATTTTCACAGGAGGAAGGGAAGATCTGCCAATGCACGGGTGCCCCCTATCCCCCAATACAAAGAATTTTAAAGAAAACCCTATGGCCATTCCCTAAATTTTGTTCTACTTAAGAGAAGTGATGGGAAGGGAGACAATTCCAATCTGGAAGAGGCATGGATTTCTTGTCAGAAGAGCTTGAAATCAAATGAAGCCTTTCCATCTGCTGCCAAATGCTCATTTCCGTACGGTTATGTTTTTCCTCCCCTTCACTTTCGTGTCACACTCTAGGGACTCCTGAGTCATTATCACCGTCATCATCATTTTGAAGCACGCAAGACTTCACAGATCCCTTGATCTTTATACCTTGTCCCCAAGGGAGGATATGGTTTTCTCCCTTTCATTCATTGGCCAGCTCTCCTCCCCATGTAATAAAGAAGGTCACCAGGCTGGTCAGCAGCTGCCCTCCCTCTATTTGTCACCACTAGTTGGATCTTTTCTTCTGCCCCATTTGACTTGAGACCTTCATTCACCCCTCACTTCCTTTCTTATCCCAGTTCACTGCTTCACAATTCCCTTGACCAATATTAAAATTGCCTCCCCAATACTAGAATACTTTATTAATATTTTCTATATCTCAAAGCTTAGAGAAAAATGTAATTTTGAAATCAAATTTGCTGAAGATAATGATAATGAAAGTATTTTTCAGGAAACTGAAAATATTTTTGAAACTTTATTCCTTTTGACACCATCTATCAATTTTCTAGTGATTTTTTAATTTTTATTTTTAGTTGGAGGATTGGTGATTTTTAATAAACAATAAGGCCTAACTTTTTAAGGCAATTAACCAATTAATTATGTCTTACATCTGGAAGTGGGAATGTTTAGTGTGATTACCAAATCCCCATGTAGATCAGCTGAGTTATTGCTCGTGATGGGGAATTACAAAAATTACCAGTTCATGAGTTTGCATTTGTATCAAGAAATAGTCCTTAAGAGTTCTCTTTAATTAATAGAACTGTGATAGAGTATAGCATTCTATGTATTTTTGTATATGTACTTAATAATTATAAATATAAAAAATTTTTCTCTTTATTTAATAGAGGAGCAGAGTACTAATCAAATAAGGTTATTTTAACTGTTTTGTAATCTCATATCTTATGCCTATATTTTCCTAAAATTTAACTTGATCTCTCAGAAGTATTCTCACTGATTTACATGTATATTTGTATTTACAGAGATCTATAAGGATATGTGGGCTTCCCAGGTGGCATTGGTGGTTAAGAACCCACCTGTCAATGCATGTAGACTTAAGAGACATGGGTTCGATCCCCGGGTTGGGAAGATCCCTCAAAAAAGAGCATAGCAACCCACGCCAGTATGCTTGCCTGGAGAATTCTACGGACAGGGGAGCCTGGCTGGCTATGGTGCATAGAGTTGCATAAAGTCAGGTATGACCAAAATGACTTAGCACACATGCATGCATATAGATATGTATATAAAACTGCAAAATTTGTTTCTTGGAAAGTAGTCAACAAGATAATATGCTCTAGCATCTGTATTTGGGGGAAATGGGTGGTCTGAAGGAGATAACTACTTGATGGACTTGATGTTCATGCTGGCTCAAATATAATCTTCTCATGGATGCTCTTTCTCATCACCTAGGACTCAACTCAGGCATTTCACATTCAGGGAGGTCTTTCCTCCACTCATTTCAAGGAGTCTCTGGTCCCTGCTTTTATATGCTTTTTGGTATCACTCTAATTAAATTTCTTCATGATTCCAATTTCTTTCTGATAGTATCTTTCAGTTCAGTTCAGTTCAGTTCAGTCGCTCAGTTGTGTCCGACTCTCTGCGACCCCATGAATCACAGCACACCAGGCCTCCCTTCAAGCAAACTCATGTCCATTGAGTCGGTGATATCATCCAGCCATCTCATTCTCTTTCATCCCCTTCTCCTCCCACCTCCAATCCCTCCCAGCATCAAAGTCTTTTCCAGTGAGTCAATTCTTCGCATGAGGTGGCCAAAGTATTGGAGTTTCAGCTTTAGCATCAGTCCTTCCAATGAACACCCAGGATTGATTTCCTTAGAATGGACTGGTTGGATCTCCTTGCAGTCCAAGGGACTCATAAAAGTCTTCTCCAGCACCACAGTTCAAAAGCATCAATTCTTCGGCGATCAGCTTTCTTCACAGTCCAACTCTCACATCCATACATGACCACTGAAAAAACCATAACCTTGACTAGACAGACCTTTGTTTGCAAAGTAATGTCTCTGCTTTTTAATATACTATCTAAGCTGGTCATAACTTTCCTTCCAAGGAGTAAGCGTCTTTTAATTTCATGGCTGCAATCAGCATCCACAGTGATTTTGGAGCCCAAAAAAATAAAGTCTGACACTGTTTCCACTGTTTCCCCATCTATTTCCCATGAAATGATGGGACCAGATGCCATGATCTTAGTTTTCTGAATGTTGAGCTTCAAGCCAAACTCTTCACTATCCTCTTTCACTTTCATCAAGAGGCTTTTGAGTTCCTCTTCACTTTCTGCCATAAGGGTGGTGTCATCTGCATATCTGAGGTTATTGATATTTCTCCCAGCAATCTTGATTCCAGCTTGTGCTTCTTCCAGCCCAGTGTTCCTCATGATGTACTCTGCATATAAGTTAAATAAGCAGGGTGACAATATACAACCTTGACGTACTCCTTTTCCAATTTGGAACCAATCGGTTGTTCCATGTCCATTTCTAACTGTTGCTTCCTGATCTGCATACAGGTTTCTCAAGAGGCAGGTCAGGTGGTCTGGTATGCCTATCTCTTTCAGAATTTTCCACAGTTTATTGTGATCCACACAGTCAAAGGCTTTGGCATAGTCAGTGAAGCAGAAATAGATGTTTTTCTGGAACTCTCTTGCTTTCTCCATGATCCAGCGGATGTTGGCAATTTGATCTCTGGTGCCTCTGCCTTTTCTAAAACCTGATTGAACATCTGGAAGTTCACGGTTCACATATTGCTGAAGCCTGGCTTGGAGAATTTTGAGCATGACTTTACTAGCGTGTGAGATGAGTGCAATTGTGCGGTAGTTTGAGCATTCTTTGGCATTGCCTTTCTTTGGGATTGGAATGAAGACTGACCTTTTCCAGTCCTGTGGCCACTGCTGAGTTTTCCAAATTTGCTGGCATATTGAGTGCAGCACTTTCACAGCTTCATCTTTCAGGATTTGAAATAGCTCAACTGGAATTCCATCACCTCCACTAGCTTTGTTCGTTGGGATGCTTTCTAAGGCCCACTTGACTTCATATTCCAAGATGTCCACTCTAGGTCAGTTATTACGCCATTGTGATTATCTTGGTCATGAAGATCTTTTTTGTACAGTTCTTCTGTGTATTCTTGCCACCTCTTCTTAATATCTTTCCTATTGTTCAATTGCCCACTTATTTTGACTGGCCTTAACTACAGTGAAATAGTGTATTGTTAGTCTCTCAGTCATGTCTAACTCTTTGTAACCCCACAGACTATATCCCCAAGACTCCTTTGTCCCTGGGCTTTTCCAGGCAAGAATACTGTAGTGGGTAGCTATTCCCATCTCCAGGGGATCTTCCTGACCCAGGGATCAAACCGGGGTTTCCTGCATTGCAAGCAGATTTTACCATCTCTGCTTACTTATCTCTTTTCCCACCACTGTGTCCTCAGTACTTACAATGGTGCCTGGTACGAAAGAGGTGCTCAAAAAAGAAATACTGACTGAATATGTGTTAATAAGCTGCCGTTACTGCCAAAGTCACAGAGAAAAGATACAGAACTGGTATAAAATTGGAGGGGAGAGGTGTCTCCCGGGCAAATCCTTTACAAGCCATTACTTTGAACCACAAGGGCAAAAGAGTTTCAATCACCCTGTCTACAGTTACTGCTTTTAAGACTTCTTAAAATTGTTATACCTGAAAGGACACGGATCAAATCATTTTCAAAATATAATTTTTAAAGAGAGAAGGAGAAAACAAAGGAAAAGGGAGACAGTATCTAATATCAAAGAAAACAAAGGAAAAGGGAGATCATAATGGCTAAAGCATTAAAAGATGTATTTTAAGGAGACTTTAACTGACTTTTTTAGTAAAGGTGATTTTTGTCCTCTAAACTGGGATAAGTGGCTTATGGTCGGAAAAATTTCCTTTTGAAGCAGCTTATCACAAGCCATGTTAAAACATGGCTTACACTCAGGACCTTTCTGTTTCCTTGTCAGGTCTGCATAACTCTTTGTTGGGAGACCTCACTTGGGCAGGAAAGGTCAGTGGTCCCCTTCCCTGTTGCTTTCCCAGTGACTCTGCCCTCTTCTTGGGCCAGCAGGTGGTAATGGTGAGCAGGGAAAGAGTAATTTGGAAGAAAAAGCCAGGCACTGAGCTGTACCTGCTCCAAGCATAACAGAAGTAGGGGAAGGCTGTAGTGAGCCATCTGAAGGATGGCTACAAATCAGAGGAAGTCAGCAGGAGATGACACCTCGGTTTGTTTTTTTTTAACTTTCTAATAAGGGTGATATTCTTAGAGAAAGGGCACAAATCCTAAATGTATGAGAAGATGAACTTTTACAGACTGAGCACCAATGGGTAGTAAAGTTATGTCGCTCAGTCTTGTCCAACTCTTCATGACCCCATGGGCTGTAGCCTACCAGGCTCCTCCGCCCATGGGATTTTCCAGGCAAGGGTACTGGGTGGGTTGCCATTTCCTTCTCCAGGGGATCTTTCCAACCCAGGAATTGGACCCGGGTCTCCCACATTGTAGGCAAATGCTTTACCATCTAAGCCACCAGGGAAGCCATACCCACAGGTAACTGGTATCAAGATCAGAAAATAGAACTTGACCAGCCTCTGCAAGTTCTTATGGCCCCACCCTGTCACTAACCCTCCTCATCAAGAATAACTATTCTCCTGCTTTTCTCGTTTATATAATTTATGTAAATTGAATTATACTTAACATCTTATTTTGGGTTTTGCTCCCTTCATTCTTCATTGTGTTTATGAGAGTCATCCGCCCTTAGCATGCCTATGTCTGCTCATTCTTGCTGCTGTGTGGTGCTCCACTGATGAATACAACACAATCTATTCACTGCTGCTGACAGGCAGTTGAATAGATTCTTTTTTGGAGGAGGAGGTGAGGGCTGTTGTGAATATTCTGTTATGAATGTTCTAGTACATCTCTTTTGGTAAAGTATACACACACACACACACACACTCCCGTTGGATATAATGCCAAGAGTAGATTTTGTGGGTCATAGGATGTGCCTGTGTTTAGATTTAGTAGATAAACCAGTTTTCAGGGCAGTTGTATGTACTCGTAATCACATCAGCAATATAAGAAATGTTCTATTTCCCCATCAATATTTGGCAATTTTTGTCTTTTTCATTTTAGCCATTCTGGTGGATATATATTGAATGTGGTGTACTTTATATTTACTTGAAATTACTTTGTTTTTAATTGCTCTAGTTACAAGGTTTTGGTATTATGTCCAATGCTGAAGCCTGGAGGGAGCTACCCAAGGGGATTACATACAGAAAGAGACAAGAGACCACATTCATTCCAAGAGAATAAAAAGGTGAAAGGTTCTTGGACTCAGAACCAAAGAGAAAAAATAAAAGAGGGCAGCAAGGTTACTTTGGAATCAACTTCATTTTTCCTCCAGCAGTTCATCAGACAAGGTAGAATCCATCTTTATAGATAGAATAACTCTCTCTACTCTAGTCAAGAAAAACAGGACATTCTTTTTTAATCTGCAGCCTTTAACAGAGAAACGGCTATATATTGCTTGACTACAAAATACTAAGCAATGGCTAGGTGATGGACAGATCTGTGACAGACTTGGTGCTCATCCTCCTGAAGTGCCCATTCTTAAGGACAATGAGAACAAGAACCCAGAAACTTACAAAGCCTAATAAAGTTTCATAAACATCTCTCCAGGAATATTGTCTTTGGCAAGGGGAGCAGATGTGGGTGGGGATTGGGTGGGGGAGGTATGTTCCGTTCTACTTTTTTTCTTTTTGTAATGGGTCAAATTATAGGCTGGACTCTTAAGTCAACTAGATGGAAATACAGAGCTTTGCAGCTGAAATCTTGGGACTTCCTCAAGATTCATGGCATTGGGTTTCTGGTTCTCAGAGATAATCAGTGTTGATTCTGTGTCTTTATAACTGTCCTGCCTCACAAGGTGCAGGGCTATCAAAAGTCTCTTCAGTTTTAAAATCTAAGTATTATATTAATAGTTACCTAAGATTTTTCCACAAGAGAAGCTGGGTGAAAGATACACAAGATCTCTCTCTTTTGGCAACTTCTAAATAAAACTGAAAACATTCTAAATATCTGTCTTCTGAGAGAGAATCTATCCATAAAAATAATGGTCTTTGAACTCCAAACAGACATAAAAATTTTTCTGGGGGAACTTTATGGGGAATTTCCTTGGAGTCCAGTGGTTAGTTCTTGGTGCTTTCACTGCCAGGACTGGGTTCAGTTCCTGGACAGGGACTAAGATCCTGTAGGCCACGAGGCTGGGGTCCATGGGGCTGCAAAAAGTCAGACACGACTGAGCGACTGAACCGAATTGAAGCCTCAAGGCATGGGCAAAAAAAGTGTTTTCCCTAAGTACTCTGCTTAGGTGATGGATATAAGATAATAATTTTCACTGCTTTATTTCTTCAACATGAAATTGCCACTTAGCCTTCATAAAGATTTTAATGAAAAAAATTAAGAACATAATCAAATAGTCTGCAAACAAACCAGCAAACCAGTTGGATATAATGGCCTGCAGTAGGTCACCCATGTTAGCCTCATGTAAGAAAGACAAATAAATAGAATTATTCTGAAACTCCCATGAGGCACTAATTGAACAGGAAAATGTAACTGAATTATTCACCCACCCACACCCTTCCCCTTGGCTTCTAAATTATTCTGTTTTAGTTCTTCAAATTCAACTTTTTTAAAATAAACGACCAGATTTTTAAAATATGAAATGGAAGGCCATTAAGCACTTAACAATTTAATTGCTGAAATTAAAATTGAGAATAAAATAATAAAGATTATGCAATTATATTTCACTCTACTATTTGAGTGGTTTCTTTTTATGAGCTGCAAAAGCAAACAAAACTTTCAAGAATTTAATTGTGCTTTACTTATTCTTGACACATTAAGTTTTTCTTTAGGAAGTCTGCTCTAATTTCTTTGTAGAGATTTCTTTCTGGGGACTCTCACCAATCTTTGTATTTTTTTTTTGCCACAGATACTTGTCTATATGAAGAAGGCAGAAAGCAAATAAACAAAAGATGAATGATTAAGTAAATACCAAGCTGTAGATAAGCACCTCATAAAAAATGATAAATATACCAGACATCAGGATGATTAACTGGAAATGTTACGCATATTGTAAAACATATGTGAATTTATCCATAGGGTAAAATGGAGTAGCAGAAAGCTGAATACTCCCACCAGGTAAATAATACATGTGAAGCTGGATAAGGCAAACAAATTCTAAATATGCATAAAACATAACCAACTAAATACATATTTATTTAAGTGGTCCCATAGAAGTTTATATTAGACTATTCACTAATATTTATGTAATATTAGTATGGAACATATTAAAGGGCATTTGGTCACACATACCAAACATGCAAAGACTATGAATGAGTGTTATATATCAGCTATGTTCGCTTTTCACAAAGGAATGTGAGACCCCAAGAGAGGTAATTAGACATTATGGTAGAAGGAGGTGACTGGAGCATTATCTTACTGACGAACTGGTATTTGTGACAATATGGTAAAGTTATGAACATGCTTGCTCTGAGTCAAATAATCAGAATTTCAATCAATATAACCACCTGGAAGCTACTGATAGAAGCAAATCGTTTTTAGGTAAGGCTGAAAGAATCCCAGTGTGCACATAATGTCTTTAATTAGCGGACACTTGCTTTTCTTTCTTTGGCATGCTGCATATATAATTGAATTTAAAGCTCATTCACTCTTTTATTTATTGGTTCATTCACTCATGTATTCATTTATTCAACATCAGCGAGCAAAATGCTAGAAATCCCTGCACTGAGGACAAGACAGGAAACAAATAGTAAGACACACAATTGGGAATGTCAGTGCAGAAAAATAAAGCAGAAGGGACGGTGGAAAAGGGATGGTTTGCAATTAAAATAAGGGCATCAAACAGATTAACATTTGCAAGGCAAATAAAAGAGGGAATTAGTCTTGAAGTTGCCTTAAGGAGTGATGCTCCAGGCAGAGGGAACAGCAAGTGCAAAGACCTTGAGACAGGACCAAAGGTGACTCCTCTGAGGAAGGGCCAGGAGGCCAGTGAGGCTGAGGTAGAATGAGGGGCTGGAGACACAGATTGAGAGCTCAGCAAGATGATGGAGGGCTGCCGCTGCTGCTGGAGAAAGGTTCAGGTCTCCTCTGAGATGGGGGCCCGTTCTCTTCCTGGAAAGGAGCTGAGGGGGTAGGGGTAGGGGTGGGGGTGAGCTAGCTGGAGAAAAGGAGTGGTGTGGATGGCAGCAGCAGAGAACACGGCTGGTTAATCTATGCTCCTTCAGCTTGGCAGCTTATCGATTATCCCCAAACCTGCTTTCAGGGGGATGGCCGGAAACAGCACACTAGGAGTCTGGTGAAGGAGACCCATGTTCTGTTTCCAGCCCCCACAGATCCCCTTCTTCTTTGCTGCCACCTCGGGCCGCTTGGCCTCCTCCTTTATCTTTTTACAGTAGCATATTGTAGGCAGGTGGACTTTCTCTCCTCTCAGGACTTTTTGTTTTGGAGGACACCCTCGCCATCCGCACCAAAACATTGACAGACAGCAGGCGTAAGAACCACACAGGTCGCACTTTCCCTCCCAGACACCCCTGGCAGATTTTACTTTGATGAAAGAGAATTTAAAAAATAGTCTCTATTTTATTCAGGTTGACTTGTGAACTTTCACTCCCTCTGCTGGTTGTGAGGAATGTGGAAAACCACAGTTCTTAGGAGGCCCTGCTAGGAGTGTTCCAGGGGCACCTGTCTGAGATGGTTTCAGTTTCCCCAACTTTAGTGTTGCTCGGTCACTAAGTTGTGTCTGACTCTGCGACCCCATGGACTGCAGCGCACTAAGCTTCCCCGTCCCTCACCATCTCCCGGAGTTTGCTCAAACTCATGTCCACTGAGTCGGTGATGCCATCCAACCATCTCATCCTCTGTCGCCCCTTTAACCTGCTAACCCAGAGGAAGAAGCCTATCAAGCTGGTAAGGGGGAACCAAGTGGCCAACCTGAGGAGGGAAAGTTTCACCCTCCTCATGAAGGAGCTCTGAAACCACCACTTCCCCACACATGTACAGATACTGAGGCTGAATTCCAGAGACTCGTGGCCCTGCCTGGCTCCAGGCCCGTAAGTAACTTAGGGCAGAATCGGGCTCTGAAAAGTGCTCTCAGGGCTTGTCATAAGCATGAGAGCTTCCTTGGTAGTGAGAATGCAGCTGTTCACTGAAAAGTTTTCTGTTTGCATGGAAATTCTCAGTCATGTCCAACTTCTCGACCCCATGGACTATAGCCCACCAGGTTCCTCTGTCCATGGAATTCTCCAGGCAAGAATACTGCAGTGAGTTGCCATTTCCTTCTCCAGGGCATCTTCCCCACCCAGGGATTGAATCCAAGTCTCCTGCATTGGTAGGCAGATTCTTTAACACTGTGCCACCTGGGAAGACCTCAGAAACAGTTAACGTAGTTCTATTTGGAGCACCCCTCGAAAATGGGAGCTGATTGTAATCTCAAACTAATACCTGGTGGGAGAGGGTTTATCCCTATTCCCAATTCATAAAAGGTAGAAAATGTTCAGCTCTTAATATGAAGCTAGGGCAGTGACGTTCTAGGGTAAAGTCATTTCTGTTATTCTCTAAACTCATTAAATGACTACCCTGATTGAATCTACTTCCGTGAACATAAATACTAAGTCCTGAAGCCTTTCTCGGGGTTTAATGCCTTTCTTCTGTGAAACTGTGAGGGAGCAGCCATCAGCCCCGGCAAAGCATTTATTTTCAGATTCTTGCCTGTGCCTGTTGTGAACTGGGGTCTTGTTTGAAGTTAAATCAGGGAAACTTAAAAAGAGTTTGGGAAGAAATTCACTTTATTTATTATTTTAATAGGTCAAACATTTCCTATTTCCCTAGATCCAATGACTGACACCCCCAATAAAAGCAGATTCTCTTTATATATACCTCATTTCCTAGGAAAGCCAACAAACACCAGACATACATTGATCAGGGTGTTTGTGCCCCTGCTCATCTTTGCAGGAGGCAGAGAGCTGGAGGGGCTGCAGTCTCCACCCGCCTCCCTCAGGTGACAGGAGTGCTCTGATGCAGGTGACAAAGCAGAAGAAAATGCCTATCCCTTGTCTCTTGTGAGGACGACTGGCTGCAGAACTGACGATGGTAGCCTTGTAGATCAGTCAGATCATATGTTTTGCCTTCTTCCTTGTATAACAGCTATTTGTGTACTTTCCTTATTGACCCTTCTTATTTTTTTTTAATTACGCATGTTCTTTTTTACAACTTTATTTATTTGGCTGCATCAGGTCTTAGTTGCAGCAGGTGGGCTCTCTAGTTGCCACACGCGGGCTCAGAGGCTCCATGGCATGTGGAATCTTGGTTCCCTGATCAGGGATCCAACCCATGTCCCTGGATTGCAAGGTGGATTTTTAACCACTGGACCACCAGAGAAGTCCTCTTATTGACCTTCTTGCTTGTAAACTCCCTGAGGGCTGAAACAATGTCCTATTTTTCAGAGCACTAGTAGGTACCAGTTTGTACATAACTGAAGAGTTATATACTATGTTCTGAATAAATGTTTGTTGAAAGAAAGAATTAATAAAGATATTCACTTGAGACCTTTCCAACGCATATCAGAAGCTATGGATTGCCTTTAGTCAGTAAAAATATTATTAATAATGTTAGGTATATTTGTTAAACATTTATAATGTATCATGGACTATATTCTGCTTTACAAATATTTTTTCTTTTACAACTTGATGAAGTAGGTCCCAGTTATTTATCCAGTTATTTATTCAGTTATTTACACTGAAGAGATGATTGAGAGACTGCAACTCTAATGATTAAATCATTCACAGATGAGAAAATTGAGGCTTAAAGTAATTAAACTATTTCTTCAAAGTTGCCTAGCAAAGGGCTGTGCCCCAACCCACTTATATTATCTTTGATCATTCTTTTATGAAGAGATTTGGACAGAAGGGGCAGTGGTACCAGAAAAAATGGCATCTCATTCTGCTAACCTGAAACTGCATTTTATTTTTTAAATTTATTTTATTGAAATAGAGTTGATTGACAGTGTTTTATTAATTTCTGCTATACAGTAAAGTGAATCAGTTATACATATATCCATTCTTTTTTATATTATTTTCCACTATGGTTTATTACAGTGTATTGAATGCAGTTCCCTGCCCTGTACAGTAGGATCTTGTTATCCATTCTCAATGTAATATGTCACATCACATTATAATCCCAAACTCCCAATCCATCCTTCACCCCTCCTTCTCCCTGGCAACCATAAGTCTTTTCTCTGTAAGTCTGTTTTTGCCAAAGCTGTATTTTAAGCCACCTTTCCAAAACAGAAAAATCAAGGACCATATTAGCAATTAGACTATGAATATCTTTGGATTTATAGAGATCCAAATATCTGGAATGCCTCGGAAGGAACTTTTACAACATTTTCATTCATTTAGTAAGAATGTCTTACTGTGAGATGCTGAAGAGATGATTGAGAGACTGCAACTCTATGATTAAATCATTAAACCCAGTATGCTAAAGGCTTAATTGAAGTGAAGGGAAGTGAAAGTCGCTCAGTCATGTCCGACTCTTTGCGACCCCAAGGGCTATACAGTACATGGAATTCTCCAGGCCAGAATACTGGAGTGGGTAGCCTTTCCCTTCTCCAGGGGATCTTCCCAACCCAGGGATCAAATCCAGGTCCCCCACATTGCAGGTGGATTCTTTACCAGCTGAGTCACAAGAGAAGCAAGGACTTAATTAGATGTGTGTAGAGTCGGACACGACTGAGCGACTGAACTGAACTGAACAAGGCACTACAGCAGCTTAGAACAGGCAGCAAACAATTCTACCTGAGACCCATCTAGACAGCCTTCCCAGGGAAAAGGACATTTGAGGAGTGTCTCAAAGGGCAGCTAAGAAGGAAGTTGGGGAGCAGAGGCACAGTGACAGAGGGACAGCATGGGGAAGAGTACACATGTGTTCATACAAAGAAAGTTGACTTCCCTAAAATCCCCATTCAGTTCATCTTCAGTGAATACAATGCCAATTATATATATACTATATATATATATATATATATAGTAGTGAAGAAAACCAGGTGCAGATTTCTAAGTGCTTTAATCGATAACCAGACTTTTTTTAAACCTAAAATATTTAGTTAAGGGAAAAATAAGGCATTGACGAATTTTGATGGATTGATTGAGACTGGTGAGCGGAGTTGGCTAGAACACCTTTCAGAGGGGTCAGAATGAGTTAGAGCCCTTCTTGAACCATGGGTCTCAAAAGAACTAGGTGAGAACGGGTGAGTGAATCAGAGCAAATTAATCCCCTCACCCAAACCCCAAACCCAACCCCAGTGTGAGAACAGCAACCACCCATCCCACTTTGTTTTTGAAAGACAGAATTATCAGGTTGTCACTAGGAAATCATGGAATTGCAAATTTACAATATTTATTTTTGGCTACTGTGAAGCAATCAATAAGAACTGAAAAATTAGAAAAGAAAACTGCTATGGCTTCTGTTTCCTAAGAACAGTCTTTGTACTAACTTAAGCCCTCAGAGTTAGAGGAATGGAAATAGTACAGTTTTTAAATGTTTTGAAAGATAAATACAATACCTATAATATTGATGTTTCCTTTCCCTGCCAAATTTAACTAAAATGACATACTGTTCATTCCTTTGTATTTAAAAGTTATACTGACCCTAATGTTTGAATTTTCTTCGTAAAGTTTGTGAAATCTGACTGCCCTGTCTCTAAATTTTTTAGATACTTTTTCCTGCCCAGAACTTTAATTGCATGTTAATATCATTCTTAACATGCCTTTTCTTAGACATGAACACTGCCTTAAATGCAAAATGCACATATAATCTGTTACAATCTCTGCTGCTGCTGCTGCTAAGTCACTTCAGTCGTGTCCGACTCTGTGTGACCCCATAGACGGCAGCCCACCAGGCTCCCCCGTCCCTGGGATCCTCCAGGCAAGAACACTGGAGTGGGTTGCCATTTCCTTCTCCAATGTGTGAAAGTGAAAGTGAAGTCGCTCAGTCGTGTCCGACCCTTAGCGACCCCACGGACTGCAGCCTACCAGGCTCCTCCGTCCATGGGATTTTCTAGGCAAGAGTACTGGAGTTACAATCTCTACATGAGAGCTAATCCACGTGAGCTAAACCAAATTGTTTTATTCCTTTATAAATGATTAAGCATCAGTAGTTGGTATAAATATTGATATACATAAATATGTATTCCTCAAAACATATTTATAGGTATTTATTCTCTGAGAGGCCCTAACTGTAACATTCGGAATATGATAATTATTAGCATAAATTTTTTTAAAGAAAGACTATTTGCTGCATATTTAACACTAAATAACTAATATAAATAATGTATGGGTGGTAGGCTGTATGAATTTGTGGTAAACCTTAGGTCTAATTTCCCTTAATAACTCCAGTTGAAAAAAGCATGTTTCAATTGAAAGAAGAACACACAACTTTCATGGTGCTCTAGCAAGTCAAAGGGCTTGTCTATTTTCTTGACATTGTATTTACTCAAAAGAGTTTATCTACAGGGAACGAGCAAGGTTGCAGGCAGCTTAGAACAATGTTGTAATTGTCACTAATTAAGTGCCCTCAGCTGTGTCTATACTGGGCCACTATTGACTTGCCTTTCACATACTCAGCTGTAGGTTACCACACTAAAAATTCCTCCACTTATTACCTCCCTTGCTGTTCTCATTTCTATGTGGTGAAATATTGACAGATATGTCACAATTGACTGTCACACTTTGTTCTGTGAGTAACTATCTACTATTCTCCCCTATTTTGAAATTTCTACACAGAAAGTGGCTCAAAGTCGGGCAGTTCTCATGGGCTAGACTGATGAAATGATTCTGAGGAGCAGAAATTCAGAATGATTGTGCTTGAGGTGGGGCTACCCCAGTACTAATCCATCAGCATACTCCAAACACACTCTTTAAAACCATAGTGAAAGTGAAGTCGCTCAGTCGTGTCCGACTCTTTGCAACCCCATGGACTGTAAGCTACCAGGTTCCTCCACCCATAGGATTCTCCAGGCAAGAGTACTGGAGCGGGTTGCCATTTCCTTCTCCATAACCATAGTGAAGCAGTTTCCAAAGCTGCTTGGTAGTTCAGCCAACATCCAACCTTCAACAAAGT
This sequence comes from Moschus berezovskii, assembly GCF_049115385.1. Lineage (NCBI taxonomy): Eukaryota > Metazoa > Chordata > Mammalia > Artiodactyla > Moschidae > Moschus > Moschus berezovskii. Next base: position 55,633,300 of record NC_142469.1, read on the forward strand.
GAACTGAGACCTGATCCGTGACTAGGATCTACTTAGCATCATGCATTAACCACTGGAGCTATCAGCCTTAGAAACCTATGAGAGTTGGTTTTTGTCACGTTGAACCATTCTTAAGCTTTCTTTGCCTTGTTGCCATATTTGTAAGAAGACGAAAGACTAGATGTGTGTTCTCAAACTTTAATGAGCATAGGAATCTCCTGGGCATCATATGAAATTCAGATTTGGCTTCACAAAGTCTACAGTGGGGATAGAGAGCTCACATTGACTGCTTGGTCCTGATCCAAGATTACATAGTGAGTGCCCAGGAGCTAAGCGGATCTCTGCATGCGTGCTAAGTCTCCTCAGTCGTGTCCGACTCTGTGCGACCCCACAGACGGCATCCCACCAGGCTCCTCTGTCCATGGGATTCTCCAGGCAAGAATACTGGAGTGAGTTGCCATTTCCTTCTCCTCATAAGGGCTTTACTTGTAAAGTATACTTTATCCTTAACTATGTATAAATTCACAACCATTCATTTATTGTGTGTGTGTCATGTTATAGGGTCTTATAAATGCCAACGAACAAGATAACGAATGAAGGAACAAATTCAGCCCTTCGACTATTTTTTAAAGTTTAAAAACTTATAAATTAATAGTAACTGTAGGAATTAGGTTCCAAAGCCATGTGCCCATGATGTTTTTTATCGCCAAACACTAAATTACAACAAAGTAGCTAAGTATCTTCATTATCACTAAGGCTTCAGCACTTCATAAGGCTGCAGGAGAGACCCGGTAGTGTTAGCCATTTCATTTTCTTTGGTGTGGTTAAATACACATTATGAGAATCGACAAAGCTTTCAAATATTTTTTTTTTTCCCATGGACTTTATTTTGATGCATCGATTCTCTTCAAAGTACCCCAGAATTCTGAACATCTTAAAATTTTCTGTACTTTTGTTTCTCCCATATGCCCAAATACCACCCCACTCAAGTACACAAAGATCAAATTAGATAGAATTTTACCACAGAGAACTCTCCTTCTAGAGTCTTTTTATCTGATTCGATTGAACAGGTAGGTTTCTAAAATCAGCAGAAATACACTTCCGGGATTTAAATGCCTCCATAGTCTCTTCTTTCTTAGGATGTTACTTTAGTATCTGTGCTCAATTTCAAAATCAGCTTGACTATTTCATATTCTTATGATTTTATAAATCTTGGATAGCATTGGTATTTTGGTCTCTTGGTTTTACTTCACCAATTGCTAAGCAGTGGTATGGAAAATTTTAGCAAAAATATTCATTTTGCATTTTTCTTTATGAGATTAAATACAATAGGAGCACACTTTTTTAAAAAAAACCTGTTTTCCAATGTTAAAAGCCTATCTGAAAGGCTGGAGTAGGGTTTATGCAGATAATGCATTCATGATTGAACTATTTGTATATTAAATATGGTCGTAGGATATAAATTAACTTAAGTTCTTGAAATTTATAGGCGAATTCAAAAATGTAAATCTGCTCAGAATAAAAGCTATTTATCTCATCCGTTTGTATGGTAATTGATGGTTCATAATGAAATAATCTGATGCACAGAGTCCAGCTAAATTAGCCCAGCCGTAATGTACTATCTTGAAGCGACTTCACATTCTCATTAGGGCCTTTCTAATTTCTAAAGTGAAATTAATGCAATTAGTGATCAAATCAATACATATTGATCATGAGCTTCTTCAATATGGCATGAAAATATCAGGTCAAAAAGAAAGGGCTTTTTTAAATCACAGAATTAATATAAGAAATTTAAGTTGTGGGGAAAAGAGCTTTGTTCTATTTTTCTATAGTAGCTCCTATTTATAAGAAACTGACTATGTTACTTTTAACATTGCTAACATGAAATTCAACACAATGCGCTACACCCCATCTTGCCCCCCAACACATCAATACTGTATTCATTGTCCATATGGATTTTTTTCTCCCCATAAATATCCAAAAGCAAATTTTTTCCTCATGTGCAGAATTTTAGATGACTAATTACTCAAAAGCATTTTTGTCTTTTTCACATGCAAATGTAAGCAGGATTCAAGGGAGAAGTACATCCCCCTCCCAAGTCGTTGACCCAGTATTTGTACCCAAGGTGGAGTGGGCTGGAGTTAAATGTATGCAGGAAGGGACTTAAAGCCCAGAATAAAAAAATCAAAACACATTTGTGAAAACCAAGGACTGCTGCTTTTCTACATACTAATAAGCTTATTTCAGTGTGAAATGAGACTTCCAAGAAAAAAAAAAAAAGACTCAGTTCCAGAAGTCCCTCTCACCTTCAGCCAAATGGATTCTGAGATGTGGTTCAAGCGATGTCTTCTCCTGGCATGTGAGGGGGAATGTGCGATGAACTGTGCTAAATGCTCAACTTCTTGTTCTCAGAGTCACAAAATTATGTAGATGCTGGGGGATATTTCTGAGTAAACCAGAAAAAAAAGAACAAATTGTTGGGTCAAGTCCACCTTTGATATCTTCCAAAGGCTAAGCTGGGGAGAGGACCAGATCCAAAACTTTAAGACCATGGATTGCAATTGTGGCTGGTGAATTTGCTTCTGCATCCTGGGGACATGTTAGGGCATGAGCCACTTTTCCTAAGTCGTATTTCATGACGGTATTTCCAGAAGCTTTATGGCATGTGAATAAATTCCCTTTCTGTCTGTGATAAAATTCAATTGCTTTGTTTCTTAAAAGGTAATTAATTTGAAGTTTTTCTTGCAATTTTCACACCATATGAACATGAATAAAGCTTTTCATGGCATGTAAATTTATAAACTGTGATGACTTAAATGAATGGCAGTGACAGGTGTACACTTTATTTTGTTTACAGACTGGTCCCATTGATTTGAGAGTGATTTCACAGATTTTAGTTGAAGTTCAGATGTTTATTCCCTGGCATGAAACTCTTTGGTGCTTCTGGGGAGGCAATCTGATGGAACTGATTTAATGTCCTCACTAAATGTCACTGTTTTTTGAAATTAAAGAGTGTTGGTGAAAATAATAGATTTATGTTTGCCAAATCACTTTTAAATTCTCTTGAGGGGAATGATACATGTGTTCATAAGTGTTTCCAGAATAGTACTTTAAAACAGCATAAACTTAAGTATGCTCTATTGGTCTCAGGTCCGATGTGATGGTTTGGCAAAAAAGAAAATAATTCTATGGAGAAATATGAAGTTAAGAAACGTCTATAGACTCCATTGTATTGGGGGAGGAGGAATTTACAATGTACTTTAGTGTAATAAAGGCTCTGAGAAGTCCTGCAGTAAAGGAACCTATTTCATTTTCTTTAGCTCAGTATTTCCCAAATTAATTTGGCTACCCAATATTTTTTTTTTCTTTTGAAATCTGTTAATATCCCTTTAGCTCTGCTTTGGGATACTCTGATTTTGATTCGGTGAGCTGCAGAGAAACTATAAAATCTGAATTCTATTTTGGCCAACAGAAGAGAGCTGGAAAATCCAGCTTATCAGGTTACTTCTCTCCCCGATGTTAATGTTTTATTCTTCAACCTGAAATATGTCAATCACACCAGCACTTTAGAAAACCACTAAGATTGATAATGCTACCAGTGCCATCTATTCTATAATCTCCCACTTCCAAAGGAAATCATAAAAGAGCTCTTTAAGAAATTAAGTAAATGATACCTATTCTTTATAGAGAATACAGATAAGCATAAGGAAGAAAAATTTCCAAAATCCTTTTATTGTAAATACCTTGATGCCCATTTCTCCTGTCTTTCTATAGCGATATAACTGTTTATGAAATTGGATTTGGTATGTAATATTTCATGCCTGTTCTTTCACTGTTATACACAGTGACTGTATTTCCATGTCATTCATTTATAGCATCAATGTCTTCATTGTATGCACGCTCCACACCTTCTAAAACACACAAGACGTACAGTCAGTAAATAGCCATGAGTTTAAGGGCTTCCGTGTGTCCTTGGTAGGTACCTGGCAGGGAGGATCCTGTTCAAGCATCACTGTGGTACTGCAGTGCAGAGAGGTGGACTGGGAGGTCAGTTCTTCCTGGCTATGAATCAGCTCTGCAGAGGGAAACCAGGGACCAAGCCAAAGCGATAGATGCTGCCTGGGTCCCTTCTTCCTCCCCACCACTTCCCCAGTGCACCTTCCCCAAACACCTTCTCCCTGGTGTCTCCTTCCCTGTCAATGGACCTTTCTCACAGGTTGGAGGCATCATTACCCCTAGACATGGTCCCTGTATGGGAGGAAGCACTGCCCCTCCCACCGTCACTGCCTCTGTCCACAAGGACCTCTGCGGTGATGGTAGCCCCAGCCAAACCCACCATCCCCCTGAGGCTGCTTCAGAGATTCCTGAGGCCTCATGGCTGATGCCACTTCACAGAGACCACTGGACCCCTGGGATTGTCCCTGGTTTCTTGTCAAGCTCCAAAAGCCTGTGCTTGCCTGCTGTAGTCTCTGGTCTTGCAGTAGCCTCAATGGACGCTAAGGGTAGTGCTAATTTGGTTACATTTGATATTTGAAGTTACTCCTTGTAGACATGCTAGAGGTTACAGGAAGCCTTGCAATAAAACGGGGGCACAAACGACAGTTTCAAAGGAAATGGAAACCAAATTTCGCTATTTTTTAAAAAAGACTTCTCTTAAGCCCCCAGTCTGATTTAAATGCTCCCATATTTGTATTTCCCAAATATTTTGCACATTCCCTTGATTCCTATCACCTTTAGTGTTTACCCGCCTGTCATTGCCTAGGTGTGCAAGTACCTGAGAGATACACTGCCCTGTCTTACCTTATTTGTTTATTGCTAAATTTTTATAATCAAGCAAAGACCGTAGACACCAAGCTGTGGAGCAGGGAGCTTGAGCTCTTGTTCTGGCTTTGAGAAGTGGTTCAAAACATGGACTTAGGAGGCCAACTGCCGTCAGTCAAGTCTCAGATCTCCATGACTGTAAGAAAGTTATTCAACCTCTCTGTGCATGGGGTTCTCCATCTAAAAAATGTGACAGATAATAGCATGCACTTCACAGGGTTACTCTGAGTCATAAAAAGTTGATGTTTAATAATATATTTAGAATAATACCTGACATATAGTATTATATGGTTATTCATTGAGTTTTAATTTGGTCATATTAGATTGCTCCCCGAGCCTGTTTCCTCACAGGCTGAGCTATATTGGAAGTGACCTGTACGGTGCCTGGAACATGCTGCACAGTCTGCGGATACTTCCTGGACCACACTTATAATCCATTGTGTATGTCCATGAAGATTCTAGATGGGGCAAGCATGGAAGTACAGTAAAAACATCCTGATAGCACTCTTGCTTCTGGGCCCTCTTTGTTGCACATCTAATAGTGGCCATCAGTTGGCAGTTTTAGTTAAGTTATATCTCCCCAGGTTTTTATTGTTATGTCTCATGGAGAGAGATTGGTTATTTATGTGTGTGTATGTGAGAACTCACATTGAAACAGTAGGGCATGCTCAATCCTGTGTTTCCTCAACCCTTCCTTTCCTAAGTCATGGCATTTGGTAGTGTGGACAAGAAGAGAAATCAGAGCTGGATCTTCAGACTGGAGATGGGAAGGAGGCCCTTCTTTAATGGCATTGAAATAGGAGGTGAAACTAAACTCACCATTGCTTATTTATGGCTGTAGTTATTTCTCTGTGGTTCTTCCCAGAGGAGTTACTTTCTGTTGTTAATTGGAACTTCTAAGCCATTTTTATTTACAAAGTATTTTACAGTCATTGGTATTGATGACTTATAATTCCCCCAGGAGTTAGGTGTCAGGATGAGGCATTGACACGACTCCACTCTCAGGAAGCTGAGCCGTGAGGGTGGATAAATCTGCCGCCCCTCCCACACGGCAGCCACAGGGTCCGATCTGCTTTGTTTGGGCCTGTCAGACACATATTACCTCCTCCATGTGCTCTCATAGCAGTTACGATTGGATTCCTGGATAAAGGGTCTTCTCAGGAGGGACTGAGAGAAAGAGTGACACAGAATCCACTTAGCAATTACCTTCTTTCTTCAGCTCTCCCTTAACACAACTCGTCCTTGCAACCGTATGTCTTTCAGCACAGTTATTTTATTTTTTAAAGAAGTAAGACAAATAACTGCCTGTTTATTGTTAAATTTGTAGTGCCAGTCATGACAAGCATAAGGATAGTAACACTTTGGCCAGCAGGGTGCTTATCTGTTTTACTAGTTCAGAAGGACTTGATTGATGTGAAAGACCAAGGTCTCAGTAAAGATAATTTAGCCATTTCCATACAGTTTATGCCTGTGTTGGTTGTATCCTGCAGGGGAGTCCCAGGAGGCAGCTTCGTTGACCTTCCCTCCAAAAGGTAACACATAGGAGATTCCTAAAGGAACCATCGTCTAACAAGACTAATGATGGTTTCCATGCCTATTATCATTCAGAGACATCGAAAGAGGCTTTAGAAATGCAGTACCACATTCCTCCCTTGATGTTCCACATGATCTATTAAGGCGTTATGTGGCAGATAAATTAATCATTAAAAACTTACTGTTAAGTCTTTACAAATAATAACCAGGTGTACCTTGATTATCTTTGATCTCAATATATATTTTTTCTGTCACTGAACAGATGATACATAGCAGTTTGTTTTACTAACAACTAATCTGAGGGACTCAAAGGAAGCTATTTTCTTCCAGTATTTTTTCTTGCCTTTTTTTTTTTTTTTTTTTTTTAAGTTAGAAGGGCTACAAAGAAGTTCTACACTCAGTAGTAGCTTGTGACAGCCGGGATCACTTTTTCATATTGCTTTGCTGGGGTGAGAGTATGAACCATCTCCACTGTTTATTATTCCAGCTCTCCTCCCATCTGATTTATTTCTCCCATTCATTGCTACTTAGTATTTAAAACTTCAGACCAAGGGATGAGCTCCACATCTTGTGTGCATTAGGCATTCCATGGTACACTGGATTCCACCCTTAATGCCATTACTTTGGGTGGAGGTGGAATTTTTCTTTTATAATGTGTTTTTCATCACATTATCCGCTTCCAGAGCTAACATTTTTTATTTTGCAAAAAGAAAAGAAAAAAGATAACATGAAATAATGTAGATGCAACAATCAGATAGGTATACATTAAGGCAAATGAAAATGCAATAAAACACAGGTCAGGATTAGTGTCATAAATGATTTATTCATTTCCTATTAAGAATAATATGCAAATGTTTTAATAAACTTCTGGGGAAACTTGCATGAATAAAAACTGAGTAACTGATTAATTCAAGAACCACACTAGGAATGTGGTTTGATAGAGATGAGAGGTAATGGGAGAGCACAAGCATCCTTCAGCAGACAGTAGATTTCATAAAGAAGTTGAAAGAGGGAAGGGAGTTTGGAAAGTCCTTGTTTGTGAACCTCTGCTATCTACTCCATTAAATGAGTCTTTGTTAAAAGTGAGTTTAGGGAAGTAGTTTTTAATTTGGCATTTCACAATTTTAATTTGAAAATCACTGCTTTATGGTTGTGTGAATTTCCTCTGTGTTTTATAATGTCTTGCTGCTGCTGCTGCTGCGTCACTTCAGTCGTGTCCGACTCTGTGTGATCCCATAGACAGAAGCCCACCAGGGTCCCCCATCCCTGGGATTCTCCAGGCAAGAACACTGGAGTGGGTTGCCATTTCCTTCTCCAATGTGTGAAAGTGAAAAGTGAAAGTGAAAGTGAAGTCGTGTCCGACCCTTAGCGACCCCATGGACTGCAGCCTACCAGGCTCCTCCATCCATGGGATTTTCTAGGCAAGAGTACTGGAGTGGCTTGCCATTGCCTTCTCCGTTATAATGTCTTAGAGACTGCTTTATGATGAGATATCAAAGTATGGGAATCACTTGGGGAAATTAAATTTATTTTTCTGGTTTGTTGAATACAATATACATAGTGAAAAAATATTCACAAGGAATTCTGAGCATTTGGTGATGATAATAGGCATTTTTACTTTTTAAAAGTTTATGTTGGACATTACTAATAGGAAGCAAAAATAACTATTTATTCATACTACTTAAGACCATAAAAGCTAGACAATATTTGGGGGATATTGATATATCTTAAAGTATCTTAATGTTTTCTTTATAATAAAAATGATTCCTGAAGGGACTATTGGCAGTTGTCAACTATAATAATAGCTAAAATTTATCAAGCATTTATTATGTGTCCATTGTGCTAAGTGTTTTACAGGTGCTACCTCATTTTATTATCATAACATCATAATCTAATAGGTATTATTTTTCCCTGTTTTTGGATAAGAAACAGAGGCAAAGAAAGATGAAGTAAATTGCCTAAGAACATTTGGTTACTGAGCTATAGAGCAGTGATGCATACAATATATGTTCTCTGCTAAATACATTATGAGGCCTCAATGATGTAAGTTTTTTTCTCTCTTCATAAGACTGATAGATCAACCAATACCACTCTGACATTTTACAGTGATAAAACCTGAGGTTCCAGAGAAGCTGAGTGATAAACAGGAAAAGCTCTTTTTGAAGCTTATTATGTTATTTGAATTGGGTTTGCTTGGCTGCCTACACTAGACCAGACTGGTGCCAGGGGTGAATAGGTTCCAATCAGACAGTAGGAGGTAGGGAATTTTGTTAAATAAAATTAACCCTCCCTTCAACTGAAAGCAACACACACTTGGGAGTAGAGGAAAAACTTGAGTCAGGACCAGCCATAAGCATGTGTATGGGGAAATCACATTTTTCTTGGGAATGATCCTCATTTCCTACCACTACCTTCTCATCTTTTTTCCAGCGTCTCTGACTGGAAAAGACTCTGATGCTGGGAAAGTTTGGGGGCGGGAGGAGAAGGGGACGACAGAGAATGAGATGGCTGGATGGCACCACCGACTCTGTGGACATGAGTTTGAGTGAACTCCGGGAGTTGGTGATGGACAGGGAGGCCTGGCGTGCTGTGATTCATGGGGTCGCGGAGAGTCGGACACGACTGAGCGACTGAACTGAACTGAAACTGAACTGAATGCTTATGAGGTCTGAAACCCAGTCTCCTTGTAAAGCAATCTATTTTAAAGTGTTAGTGCTTTAATAATCCCTTTCCTAAAGATTTTAAAAGAAACCAGCTAAAAAAGAACATTGCATGCTGATCTTTTAAATATTATACCATCAAGGGAGAGAAAATAATTTAACATTAAAGAATTTTCCAAGTATTCTTCAATTCAGGTAATTTAAACAACTGACTTTTCCAGTTGTACACATGCCTGACCTAATAAAGGTACTAAAAATTTTTGGAAGAACATGTACAATGTTGCAGTATTGCATATTGAATAGTATTGCATGTTTATGTAGGACTACCTATGGATCAGACAGTAAAGAATCCACCTGCAATGCAGGAGCCACAGGTTCGATCCCTGTGTCAGGAAGATCCCCTGGAGGAGGGAATGGCAACCCACTCCAGTATTCTTGCCTGGAGAATCCCCATGGACAGAGGAGCCTGGCAGGCTACAGTCCATGGGATCACAAAGAGTCAGGCACGACTGAAGCAACTTAGCATGAACACACATTTTTGAGATGCTCAACTACAGTCAGATTTTAAAAGTAAAACCAACTCTATCTTAGACTGTTATCCAATATAGTATCCCTTCACCCGCTAAAATCTTTAGAGATAAAATGAAGGCATAGGGGAATTTCTTTTCTGAAAGTAAAATCAAAGAAAAGATGGACCCTTCCTGATTTCCATTTGCCTGAACCATTATACTGATTTATTTAGCAATAGTTGAATGGATAGCAGTAGATGCTGGGGATATATCACTCTAGGACTTTAGACTGAAGCAATTATTTTGAATTCTTTTATTTCTGGACTCATCTGACTAAACACTAATTTTCTAGGTTTTTTTTTCCCCTCTAAATGAGTGTACCTCAAGTGGAGAACACAAACTCACAAGCAAAAATGTTGTATCTTTTCCTGTTTTCCCTAAACCCAGTGGAAATAAAATTGAGGATTCCTATCTAAAAAGACAAGTAATTTATCCTTACTATTAGGATAATGCTGTCAGATTTAGTAAAGAAAAATATAGAATTGTTGTTGTTGATGTTTAGTCACTAAGTTGTGTCTGAGTCCTTTTGTGACTCCATGGACTATAGCCCACCAGGCTCCTTTCTCCATGGGATTTTCCAGGCAAGAATACTGGAATGGATTGCTGTGCCTTCCTACGAGGGATCTTCCCAACCCAGGAATCAAACCCATGTCTCCTGCACTGTCAGGCAAATTCTTTACCACTGAGCCACCAGGGAATCCCAAAATACAGGATACCCAGCTGAATTTGAATTTCAAATAAAGAATAAGGGGTTTTCTTGGTATAAGTATATTCCATGAAATATTTGGATGTCCTTTATTTTATCTGGCAACTCTAAACAAGGACTCAGCCCACTCCAGATGGAAAAGGGGTGTGAGCATTGTTCTGAAATTACATGGGTCCCTGTGGAAAGTGTGCTGCCTTAGGACTGTGGGGAACAGTACTGCTGCCCACAGATCTTGGTACATGCATCCTCGAGGCACTGTCTGAGTGGAGTGTGTGTGCTACTGCCTCAGCCTACACTGGGATATCACTGGGTCTTCTCCATTTAGGGGACTCAATTTATATTTGGGAGGTGGCCAAGCATTCAGGAACCCAGCCACTGAGGCAAGAGTAATCCATCAATTATTTCACACTATTTTCATGGAAGCCACTCTTACATGTTAAGCATGGTATTGATGTCTATAGTCAAACTTCAAAGTTTTAATCCAGTTGCACTAGCCAGTTATATACAAAGTTTTCAGGCTTCATCTAATTTAGGTCATAATTTGCTGACTAAAAAATAAATTTTATTTCAAAGTAGCATTTGTAGTCCCCAAAGGATATTTTCCCATGTACCCCTCCCAACTGCATGATAACCAAGGCAAAATCATTTGTCCTTCTCTGTCTTGGTTTTCTGACCACTGTTAGATGAAGTGTAGGAAAGGAAGTCATGGAGGGATAAGACTTAGCTGAATAATATTATAGCCGGAACTAAAAGAGATGATTCATCCGGCAAATACCCAAAAGAAAATTGATGCTGATTTAAAAAAGAAAAAAAAATGGTAAGAGTTCACAGAGTAATATTTTTATTCTCACCCTTGGCTATTTAAAATTTTTTTTTTAATGTAAACTAGCAGAAGACATAAAATATGTAAAATGATTTTAAATGTGTAATGTAAAAAAAAAGAAACCCTCAAAACATCACCCTTGTTTATTATTTTTTTTAATCTGAATTATTTTAGACCAGAAAAAGAAATTAAAAGAAATAGTGACAAACACCCTTGACCTGTGGTTTGAATAATAAGATTTTGACAAATCAGTACAGTAAAAGGCGTGCTAGAGAACTAAACAAAAGAGAATAGAGAGCTAGTATACGGAAAGGCATTTGTTCAGCATAGCTGTTTTCAATTGCTGAATGGGCTTCTCCTACAGATACAAAGGGCGCCTAGTGACCCCTAGCTGAGGAATCTGTATATCAATAGCTTCACGCCCTTCCCCCACCTGACAGACAGCTGACGTCCTCCTTGCCTCCGCCCGTCAACTCCATCAGCTCCAAGGAGAGAGCTGCTGTCTGTACAGCAAAGCACACTGCTAATGCAGGCTTTCTCTGCCAGCAATCCATGTCCTTTGTGTGTTTTAGCAGTCTAAACTCACATCTTGTTTCTCCGTTTTTTTTTTTTTAATTAATGATTTGTTTCTTTACAGTACTTATATCCAAAAGGAAGATGCTCAGAGTGATAAAGCAGTCCAGAGCCTCTGGTGACACAGCAGTGAGGCAGGAGGAGCTTGCATTGCTCCTTGGAAACCTAGTGCAGGGATGCAGGGCCCTGGTGAACATGCAGATTTTCTACCCGTGGCTTTCTACCCACCGTGGCTCCATTAATATACTAGAAATTATGACCAGTGTCTGTATGGGAAAAGTGTTTTTTTTTTTTTTTTTAATCTTGCAAGTAAACACTCCAATATTCTTGCCTGGAGAATTCCATGGGCAGATGAGCCTGGTGGGCTACAGTCCCTGGGGTCACAAAAAGTGGGACAGGACTGAGCGACTAACACTCTCAGTTTGTTTTCAAACACAAAGACCCAAAGCAGAAGAACACAGTTCAAGTTGCAGAGACTCTTCACTTCTGCAGCCTTAGGTGATGGATATAAATGGCCGTTCCTTTTGAACTAAGAGAGTGGGCTGTTGGCTTGCACTGAGCCGGCTTGTAGCAAATCATGTGGCAGCTGGAGAATCAATGTAGAAGTCTCTTTCAAACATGCAGAAATGGATCCCATAAATGAAATACAGAATGGTTAGAGGTAATGAATTGCCCAAATCTATCCATTTTCCTTTTCTTCTTGAGTCCGAGGCATCTTCATGGTGAGGTCAGGGACCCTACGTATCTTGTATTTTTTTCCCTCAGAAATGCCTGGCACATAGTAAATGCCTGGCACACTGAGTGAATTTCTCTTGAATGAATGAGTTGTGAGACTGATTCAGCATCACATCTGGTCAGAATCTAGTGAGAAGAGGAAGCAAAGGTAAGACATCTAGCATAAAGCCCAGGACCAGAGAGGGGCTCAGCAGGTGTCAGATCAATGGCTGCCCTACAGACCTCAGCTATGGTCTGCTTTCTACAAATCTGTGCACTTACTATAAGATAGTAAGACATCAAATGGTAGCATCTGATGCCTTTGAGGATGTCAATAAGTGATTGTTTAAAGAAATAAACTTAAAAGTTCTAGGGTTAAGTGAAATTTGCAAAATGCTGCATCCATTATTCCACCTTTAGAAAGTTTCCACTTAGCATTTGAGAAGTACAGCAGTAAAGCAAGTTGCTTACCATTTCAAAAAAATTTTATCCTTATGAAAGTTATATATGCATACTGTTCTGTAATGTTGGTTAGGATAAATAGCAATCCCTCATCCCAGCTTCCTAGAGGCACTGATTGATTCTTTTGATATTTATTTCAGTATCTCTGTGCTGTGCTGTGCTGTGCTGAGTCACTGTGAACTCTCTGTGCTTAGTCACTATGGACTCTGCGCTTAGCGGCTATGCACTGTAGTCGCCCAGCTTAAACAACCACTTGTACTACTACTCTTTGAGTTTGGGGTTTTAGGTGTTAATCAGTATTCTTGCCTGGAGAATCCCATGGATTGAGGAACCTGGCAGTATAGCCCATGGGGTCGTAGAGAGTCGGACACGACTAACACTACACTACACACTACACTGTAGACTTAGGCAGTAGGAAGTTTTGGGAAAAGGCTCAGGCAATGCCAGAAGCATCAAACAGTGCAGGCTGGATCCCGCAAGTGGAAGGACTGACAGTACACAGGGAGAAGTGCGCTTGGGCCAGCCAGACACATCAAGGATGTGCTCCGGAGAGGGACACCTCCATTGCCCCTGTTGCTTTCTTTGTGTGGGGGTTTTGTGGGAGAACTTGACAATGGAGTTTATATAGATGAGGATGGTATCATGACCATGATCGTCAGTGGAGAGCCACACCTTGCAGCTCCATGCCAGCTGCTTTGCGAAGTCACACACCAGTCTTGAAAGACCCTGTGCGGAGGGGAGCATAGGTCCCAGTTGACTCATTGCCAGATAACCAGGGAGAATGACTGGCTACAGCAGGAGGCAACCCCGTGGGACTCTGTTCTTCTACTGCCTGCTTCTGGTAGTTACTTCATACTCTAGTTAGATCAGTATTCAGTGTATTCATTATTATGACCATTTGAAAAGCTATTCATGGTTAAGCCATATAGGATCTCCTCCTATACAACTTTTTTCTGGAATTATTTTACTGTTTTATGTTTGCACAGTTCTCTATGTGCCTATCACTAATTTATCCCCAAACTTTCAATCAATTGTGTCAACTTCCTCTCAATATGTTCAAACATATTAAGCATTTCCTCCCTTTTATCTTCTGGAAGACATCTCTCCCAAAGCCTGTAGACCTGCTCCAGTCTGACTACCTTGCCCAAGCACATGAAGATACCAAACAGCTTTTTATATCCTTACTCTTAAAGTTAAGAGGTCTATCAAGATCACCCAAAACCTGAAGAATCTTTGAGCTATCAAAAAGACGGGGATGACAGCCGAACAATAACGATAACAATAAGAAAAAAATCTGGAGAAAACAGAAACTGTGTAAGAAAAAAGAAATTGCCATTAATTTTTCAAATAAAAAAATATATTGAGTTCCTAAACAAGAGAAGTTTACCATGAAAATGGAACTGAGGCAAGCATGCATCTGTGAGACATTACTAATCACAGCAACTGTGGGACTGGTGTTCCAGCCCTGTAAGAGGATCTGGGCAGGTACCAACAGTAATCACTGCAACGGTGAAAAACTAAGGTATAAGTGTGTAACCAGCAAGGAATTCACACTGGAGCAGTTATTTAGAAGAGAGAAATGTAACATTCTAATGGCATAATAAGGCAGAAATTTTCTTTTAAATTGTGGTCTAACATAAACTTTATGTATAGAAAATAACTTCTGCAAAAGCAACTCAATAGACCTAAAATTAGGATGATACCTTTGCTCTATTTGTTTATTTGGCCATGCCAGGTGGTATTTGGGATCTTAGTTCCCCAACCAAGGATGGAACTCTGTGCCCCCTGCATTGGAAGCACAGAGTCTTAACCACTGGACCACCAGGGAAGTTCCTGCTTTAAATAGGATGTAGTATCCAAAGATTAAAATATAGTGAGGCTGTACATTTCTTGTTTAGTCCTTTCATAAAGGAAATGAAAATTAAACTCTTGCTAGTTGAGATGCTGGTTGTTGTCTGTATATATTTTGAAAAAAATAAGAGAAATTATAAATCAGATCAGCTTTTAAAGTCATGATGGAATCCTGCTTACTTGATATGTATGTCCATGCACAAGCTCAAAAGACGGCCCATAACATTATCTAGCGAAGATAATAGTCAGAGAGAAAACTGTTTATTGTGCAGAGTCGCTAAATACATATATACTTCAAAACAGGACGACAGATGTAGAACAGCTGTTCATTATCTGGGAAGGGGGAGTCTGACTTCTTTGAAATTATTTATAAGCTCTTTCATGATTAGGTCTAATTTTTTTTCTTTTGGGTAAATAAAATTAGGCATCCATGATCAGAATTTTAATATATATCTTGATTTGCAACAACAACACTGACATATATCAGATTATCAAAATACTTCACATTTTAATCCTAGCAATATTCATGAGGGTTCTGTTGCATATAGTAGTTACAGCAAACATCTACCAAATGTTTACTATATGCCAGGCACCACTGTAAGTATTTTAACTTACTCGATCCTCGCAACTATCTTCAGACAGACAGCATATTCTCATCTTCATTTTGAAAGCTCAGAGAGGTTATTAACTTGCCCAAGATCACACAACCAGTAAATGGTATTGCCAAGCACTCTAATTCCAGAATCTACACTTGGCTAAGCCATCATGTTGCACACTACCATAGATAAGACAAAATATAGACTCTTCCAGGTGTGCATGTTATGAAGTATATGACAATGGTTGCCTTAGTAGAGAAACTTCCTGAGCAACAGGATTATCAGTTAGGATAGGCATGGCTAGGTTGTGGAAACAGAATGACATGATAACAGTACAGGTCCCAGGCAGGTCAGCAGGAAGCTCTGCTCCTTGTAGTTAGGAACCTTGACCTCAGTTTTCTCTGGCAAATGAGAGGGAGACTGTGGGTTTAGCACAGCAGTTCTTAAATGCCTCAGCACACAAGTCTCACAGTGTATTTCCATCCACATTTGATGGCTGCAACTAGTCAGCTGGCCTCACCTACCTGCAAAGCTGTTAGGAAAAGTAAGCATAGAGTGAGAAATAAAGTCTTAGAGAAAGACAGCTGAAGCCAAAGAATAAAAGGATCACAAGGAAGCATTAGCTACTCTAAAGATTTAGCTACTCTAAAAGACGCTTACTCCTTGGAAGGAAAGTTATGACCAACCTAGACAGTATATTAAAAAGCAGAGACATTACTTTACCAACAAAGGTCTGTCTAGTCAAGGCTATGTTTTTTCCAGTGGTAATGTATGGATGTGAGAGTTAAACTGTGAAGAAAGCTGAGCGCCGAAGAATTGATGCTTTTGAACTGTGGTGCTGGAGAAGACTCTTGAGAGTCCCTTGCACTGCAGGGAGATCCAACCAGTCCATTCTAAAGGAGATTAGTCCTAGGTATTCATTGGAAGGACTGATGCTAAAGCTGAAACTCCAATACTTTGGCCACCTCATGCAACGAGTTGACTCACTGGAAAAGACTCTGATGCTGGGAAGGATTGGGGGCGGGAGAAGAAGAGGACGACAGAGAATGAGATGGCTGGATGGCATCACCGACTCGATGGACATGAGTTTGAGTAAACTCCGGGAATTGGTGATGGACAGGGAGGCCTGGCGTGCTGTGATTCATGGGGTTGCAAAGAGTCTGACACGACTGAGCGACTGAACTGAAGTGCTTACAGAAATTGAGGAGATATGATATGTCCAAATTTCAGCAAAGCATTTGATAACAGATTAAATGGACAAGACAGAGATTTGGTGGCTGGAAGGTGTGGTGGTTATAGAACAAGCCTGGCCCTTGGTTAGGTCAGCTGGGTGCAGGGCAGCCCCTCGCAGGGGCTTCAGCCTGATCAGCAGCCCTTACGACCAGAGACACCAGATGGTTGGCACATCTGAAAGTTTAGGGCTCTCTCTGACAAGAGTGTTGTCTGAATCAGGTTGCAAATTATTGACTTAGATCTACGGGGCTTCCCAGGTAGCGCAGCAGTAAAGAATTTGCCTGTAATGCAAAAGCTGCAGGAGACGTGGGTTCAGTCCCTGAATCAGCACTCCAGTATTCTTGCCTGCAGAATCCCATGGACAAAAGAGCCTGGCGGGCTACGGTCCATAGGGTCACAAAGAGTTGGACATGACTGAAGTGACTTAGCATGCACACAAGCAATGAGATCTACAAAAGTGGATTATTCTTCTTTGGGCTAATTTATAAATTCTGAATGATATATAAATTCTGTATAAGTATCATATAGAGACAAAGTAGTTATGATAAAATAACTAATGAGAACCTACTGTATAGCACCAGGAACACTACTAAATTCTCTGTGATGACCTAAATGGGAAAGGAATCCAAAAAAGGAGGGGTATATGTGTACATATAACTGATTCACTTTTCTGTACTTTAGAAACTAATGCAACATTGTAAAGCAATTATATTCCAATAAAAAATATTTTTAAAGAGTAAAGAGAGTGAATTAGATTATTTTAATTATCTTTGGCTTAAAGCTAGGAGAGCCCTGAGCTACCCACGACAGACTAAAAAGGCAAATCTTGGTGAAAATGACATTTTGGATTCAGCCAAGCCTGGTTTTAGTTGGTCTAAGTCAAGTGGGCCTTAGAAAGCATCACTACTAACAAAGCTAGTGGAGGTGATGGAATTCCAGTTGAGCTACTTCAAATCTTGAAAGATGATGCTGTGAAAGTGCTGCACTCAATATGCCAGCAAATTTGGAAAACTCAGCAGTGGCCACAGGACTGGAAAAGGTCAGTCTTCATTCCAATCCCAAAGAAAGGCAATGCCAAAGAATGCTCAAACTACCGCACAATTGCACTCATCTCACATGCTAGTAAAGTCATGCTCAAAATTCTCCAAGCCAGGCTTCAGCAATATGTGAACCATGAACTCCCAGATGTTCAAGCCGGTTTTAGAAAAGGCAGAGGCACCAGAGATCAAATTGCCAACATCCGCTGGATCATGGAGAAAGCAAGAGAGTTCCAGAAAAACATCTATTTCTGCTTCACTGACTATGCCAAAGCCTTTGACTGTGTGGATCACAATAAACTGTGGAACATTCTTAAAGAGATGGGAATCCCAGACCACCTGACCTGCCTCTTGAGAAATCTGTATGCAGGTCAGGAAGCAACAGTCAGAACTGTACATGGAACAACAGACTGGTTCCAAATAGGAAAAGGAGTACGTCAAGGCTGTATATTGTCACCTTGCTTATTTAACTTATATGCAGAGTACATCATGAGGAACACTGGGCTGGAAGACGCACAAGCTGGAATCAAGATTGCCGGGAGAAATATCAATAACCTCAGATATGCAGATGACACTACCCTTATGGCAGAAAGTGAAGAAGAACTAAAAAGCTTCTTGATGAAAGTAAAAGAGGAGAGTGAAAAGGTTGGCTTGAAGCTCAACATTCAGAAAACAAAGATCATGGCATCTGGTCCCATCACTTCATGGGAAATAGATGGAAAAACAGTAGAAACGGTGTCAGACTTTATTTTTTTGGGCTCCAAAATCACTGCGGATGCTGATTGCAGCCATGAAATTAAAAGACGCTTACTCCTTGGAAGGAAAGTTATGACCAATCTTGATAGTATATTAAAAAGCAGAGACATTACTTTGCCAACAAAGGTTCGTCTAGTCAAGGCTATGGTTTTCCCCATGGTCATGTATGGATGTGAGAGTTGGACTGTGAAGAAAGCTGATCACCGAAGAATTGATGCGTTTGAACTGTGGTGTTGGAGAAGATTCTTGAGAGTCCCTTGGACTGAAAGGAGATCCAACCAGTCCATTCTAAAGGAAATCAATCCTGGGTGTTCATTGGAAGGAAATGCTAAAGCTGAAACTCCAATTCTTTGGCCACCTCATGCAACGAGTTGACTCACCGGAAAAGACTCTGATGCTGGGAAAGGTTGGGGGCGGGAGGAGAAGGGGACGACGGAGAATGAGATGGCTGGATGGCATCACCGACTCTGTGGACATGGGTTTGAGTGAACTCCGGGAGTTGGTGATGGACAGGGAGGCCTGGCGTGCTGTGATTCATGGGGTCACGGAGAGTCGGACACAACTGAGCGACTGAACTGAACTGAACTGAACTATCACTTTAGTCAGCGAGCAGAGCAAAAGGCTTCCCAGATCGAGGATTTGTGAAGGAACAAGTAGATGTGGTTGCTAGTACTTCTCTGATGCATCCTGTGGGCTCAGCAGATTATGGGAAGTAAGTGAGGATTCTGCAAGTGGGAGGAACATAGAACTTTAAGCTCACAGCCTTCATACAATTTGGGACTGAGGAAGGAGAGGAGAAGGCAGGGGACACATCAACCATGTCATGAGAAGTTAACATATAAGCTCCAAGCTCACAACTTCTTTTTTTTTTTAATTTCATAAAATATAGATAATATAAAGCTTAAGATTTTTATCATTTTTAAGTTAATACAATTCAGTGGCATTAAGAACATTCACATTGTTTTACAGACATCTGTGTTATCACATCTACAAAACATTTTCAACATCCCAAATTAAAACTCTGTACCCATGAAGTCATAGTTCCTTGATACAGCAAAGTTACAAAGAACTAGGCACCTCCATGTTTTACTCCTTGTCTGCTGCTGCCACAGGCTGTGCCCGCATACATCTGGCTCTGCCTCCTGGAAGACTGAAAGCTCATGTCATTAGGGCTGGAGGTGCCCTGACCCTCTTCTCCTCCAAGTCAATGTCTCCTCTTTCTTGGCCACATTCTTCCTTCCAATGTAGTATTTATAACGAATTTGGACAGTAAATGTGTTCATTCTATCCTTTAGAGTTGCTTTAACAAAATACCAGAGACTTGGTATCTTGTAAACAATAGAATTTTCTTTCTCATGGTTCTGGAGGCTGGGGAGTCCAATATCAGCAGCAGATTCAGTAACTAGTGAGGTCCATTTTCTATTTCAAAGACAGCACCTTTTGCTGTATCTTCACAGGGTGGAAGAAGGGACAAGGGAGGTTTCTTGGGCCTCTTTTATATTGGCACTAATCCCTTTCATGAGAACTCTGTCTTAATGACACAATCATCTCCCAAAGGCCCCACCTCCTAATGCCATCATACTGTGCATTAGATTTCAACATAGGAATGAGAGGTGCACAAACATTTAGACTTGGTTGTTGTTTAGTCGCTAAGTAATGTCCGACTCTTTGTGACCATATGGACTGTAGCACATTAGGTTTCCCTGTCCTACACCATCTCCCACAGTTTGCTCAGACTCATGTTCATTGAGTCAGTGATGCCAGCCAACCATCTCATTCTCTGTCACTCCGTTCTCCTCCTGCCTTCAATCTTTCCCAGCATCAGGGTCTTTGGAAATGAGTTCTTCACATCAGGTGGCCGAAGTATTGGAGCTTCAGCATCAGTTCTTCCAATGAATATTCAGGGTTGATTTCCTTTAGGATTGACTGGTTTGATCTCCTTGCAGTCCAAGGGACACTCAAGAGTCTTCTCCAGCACCACAGTTCAAAAGCATCAGCTCTTCGGTGCTCATCCTTCTTAGACTTCTTAGACTTAACACATTCTTTATAGATGCTTCCTTGGTAGCTCAGATGGTAAAGCGTCTGCCTGCAATGTGGGAGACCCGGGTTTGATCCCTGGTTTGGAAAGATCCCCTGGAGAAGAAAATGGCAACCCATTCCAGTACTCTTGCCTGGAAAATCCCATGGACAGAGGAGCCTTGTAGGTTACAGTCCATGGGGTCACAAAGAGTCGGACATGACTGAGGGACTTCACTTCACTTCACTTATAGAGACTTAGGCCCTAATACTGTGATCACAAATGATTTATCAAAATATCTAAGGTGTTTATTTCGATCACAGAAGAGCAACCTTATATATATTTTTTCTAATTTCATTCTGAAAACAATATTAACTTGATGTTAGGGGAATCCTCTGTTCTTCCTTCCATTTATTATCTATATGTGCTGCTTCAGTTAGACATTCACACTGGTTGACCCACACTGAGGGATGCTGATGGTTGGAGTGAAACTAACCTGAAGCCAGGTTTCTGGAGGCATGCTCTCAGACTCAGTCCTTGGCCCTGTTGAGCTGGGAAGCTTATCACTTACTTGGACAAAACTATAAAATGAATGCTGATTTAGTTGTTGAATAATTTCAGGCTACGAAGGAAATTCAAGATTTCCAAATCAGGATCTAAAAAAGCCTAGTGGAGGAATCCCCTGACAGTTCAGTGGTAAGGATCCAGTGCTTTAATTCATGGGGCCAGAGTTTGATTCCTAGTGGGGACTGGGATCCCACAAGCTGCGTGGTATAGCCAAAAACACAATGAAGTTGCGTGTGTCTGTGCTAAGTCGATTCAGTCATGCTGATGCTTTGTGACCCTATGGACTGTAGCCCACCAGGCTCCTCTGTCCATGGGATTCTCCAGGCAAGAAAACTGGAGTGGGTTGCATTTCCTTCTCCAGGGGATCTTCCTGACCCAGGGATTGAACCTGTGTCTCCTGCAACTCCTGCATTGCAGGTGGATTCTTTACCTTTGAGACCCCAAGGAAGCCCAAACAATGAAGTTGAGGGCACATTAAAAATAATAATAATAAAAATGGAATAAAATGATGGGCTGAATCTAACACTGAGGCTGAGTGATGGTAAATTCAAGATCCTGCCCCTGGATTCCCATCTTCAGCTCCTAAGGGCAGGGCAGGGACATGTGGAGATTGCAAATGCTCGTTAGTATGCCTCTCCTCTTCTGTAGTGAGGCCTGCCATTACCTAATTGTAAAGTGGAACATGAGTAGAAATGACTGATGCCACTTCTGGGTGGAGATAGTTAAAGATCAGGTGTGCCTGTCTCACATTCTCTTTTTCTTTTCTGCCAGGAGGATGATGCCCAACAGGCCATGAAATGACAAGATAGTGGAGCCGCAAGATGAAAATAGCGTGATTCCTTAGTCACCTCATTGAAGTGAGCAATTCAAACCTCATCAAAATGGGAGTGAACAAAAGTAAACCTTGATTCTTTTAAGTTATAGAGATTTGGGCGTTGTTCTGTTTACATCTGAAAAACATTTAAGGATTTTAGTTTAGCAACCAAAGTTTGTAGACATCAATTAAAAGGATGCTTCCTACTCTTACTTCTCAGCAGCGTTCAACCACCAGCCCTTCCTCCTAATGGAAACACTGATTTCCCTTGGGCTTCCCAGGTGGTGCTAGATTTCCCGTGGCTTCTTGACCCAGCACTCTCTGGATTTTCCCCCTGTGTTGCCAGTTGCTCCTCTCTCGGTCTTTCTGTGCATCCTTTTCCCAAGGGGTATCTTAAGTATTGAGTTTCTCCAGATTCAGTGCTCTGACCCTTCCTCTTTTCATTTGATGTTCTTTTTACACCATCTGTGTGCAGAAGATTCACAAATTCGTATCTACCTAAGAACACACTACTGAGTCCCAGACACGCATAATCAACTTCCTACTTGATATTTCCTTGTGGACTTTTCAACAACTCTTCTTACAAAACTGCACTCATATATTTCCTCCCAGTTTGTCCCTCTTTCAATGTTTCCCACCTCAGTGAACAGAATAGCACTCCCTCAGTCACATGAGACAGTCCCTCCTCGCCCTTAAAACCCTTTCCCTCACCAACCTTCTATGAGCCATTGCCAAGCTCTATCCATTTTCCTTCTAAACATTTCTCTACCCCATGGTCTTCTGCAGAACCAGCAGCCCATCTTGCCATTTTCTCTCACCTGTGTTCCCATAGTGGTCTTTTTACTGATCCACATGCATATAATAGTGTATTTGGTGTCTCCTCAATCCATTCTTGGTGGTAATCTTTTAAAATTTAACATCTCATCTCACTCTTGTTTACAATTCTGTGGTTTCCCATCTGTTGTGTTAGCCTGAAGATAAACTTGGCCTTGAATATTGTGCTGGATCTGGCAACTTCTGCTCTCGGGCTCACCTCACGTCCTCGTTTTGCTCCATTCACGTTGGCCTTCTTTCTATGCCTCCTACTTTTATGACAGCTTCTTCTACCACCCCCACTGCACATGCTCTTCTCTGTGCCCAAGAAAACTCTATCCTCTCTTTGCTCTATTGACTCTACTATCCTTCAGTTCAGTTCAGTTTAGTCGCCGCGACTTAGCCTTCTGCTAAAAAGGAGCCTTGTGATCTCCCTTATTAGTTAACATTCTCCTATCACAGTTCCCCTAAGACTGTGCACCTTTTCTTAGGACTTGTCACAGATGTGATTTTACATTTATTTGTGTGGTGACTTGATTCCTCTCCGTATCTGTCACTAAACTGTAAGCTCTATGAAAACAGGGACCATGTTTTCTTCTGCTCATGTTTATCTCCAGCACCCAATACAGTGCTAGACATGGGGAAAGAAGAGTGGAAAGCAAGGAGGAAGGAAGGTGGGAAGGAAGAATGGAAAGAAAGAAGGGAGGAAAGAAGAAAAGAAGCAGAAAGATCAGTCCTTCTCCACGTGTGTCAGTTTGCACATGGAGCATTGGGTTAGATTCTGAGTGCTACATTTTGAGGCAAAAATGAACTAGAATATATTCAGAAGAGTCTCTGAATATATTCAAAGAGTTGTACATGACTTAGCAACTGAACAAGAGCATGAACAACAACAGCAAATTCAGAAGAGAGGACTCATAGTAGTAAGTGGAGACAAGCTGGGATTTAAGCCCCAGGTAGATAACTGAGTGCCACTTATAATTTCTTCCAACCAAGATATTCTGTTTTAAAAACATGTATGAAATACTATTTCATGATGTGAAACAATTTAAATCATTTTGGTTTCACAAATTAAGGCATTTAAAAAGAAAACACTTCCAGCTTTGTAAATAATCTTCAAAATACTTGATTGGACAAAAATACATGCAAAAATTCTGTAATGTCTCCATACAACATATCGATTGCCATTTTATCCCCCTTTACCTGCTTTTGTTTTTTTAGACTAATGTAGTGAAATTATCTTCTTTAATAAATTGTATGAGAAAATATCTGTGAAGATATATGGTCTAATTCAAGAAGAAATAATTTCAATAATTATCAAAATCATTGTTTTATATTAAGTAATATTTCTACCTGATTACTTCTAAGCTTGAATTATTTTGGCTTTTGATAATATTGTATATTCATATGAAATTTATAGCCATGTGATCATTAATTAAAGAAAACATAAATATGGTTATATATTCTTTGTGTAATACAATGGTGTGGTGGCAAAGTTAAATTTAACTAATAACCAGATTGGCTGCCAACTGTGAACATGAGTATAAGTGGCTCACCAAATTATAAAACCATCTGCTATGGTCATTTATTGGGAATGGCCAATGTTTACTATGTATCACAAGCAATAGTTTGGACTTTAATAATTTTCTCCATTTCTACTATTCCTGTTATACTTTCAAATTCCATGCTGTCAACTACATCCTTTTTACCATTTATAAATCTTTTAATTACATACCAGAGGAGTTTTTTCTTTGTTTCAATACCAGTAGGAACAGAGAATGACTCAATTAACTTGATTTTTGGATTAGGAAAGGATATTATCAGAATTGAAGGAAGGATCTATACCCCACAGCACTTAGCTCACAGCAGAGCATTCAACTGGGCTGACCTCAATCCATCACAAAGAGCTCAGTCGGTGACTGCGTTAAAGGAGCAGGGACATGGACTGAGCTCTGAGTCTTTGACACATCATATTGGCATAGAGGGAGCACCCACTCACTCTGTGTGAGTTGAAGCATTACTCACAAGAACACAGCTAAGGAGCAATTCTAAGAAATCACATAGGATTTATCCCCAGCTCAGACCTCCAAACAGGTACAGGCCAGGGGTAAGGCGACTGGAAGAGCTGGACTTCAGTCAACAGTGAAATCTCCTGGGATTGTATGAGAGCAGAGTCCAAACTGGTTCCACCATAGAAGAGATCCAAGTGTTTCCCGTGGAGCCAGCACCAGAGTCAAGAGCAAAATTACTTCAAATAGACCTTCAAACGGAAGGAATTCAGAGTCCCTCAGGTAGTGGGAAGAGAAGAATGTGAGTGATTAAAACAAAATGATCATGTTGGTGCTATGAAGATCATATGTGAAACAGAAAGTTAATGATGTTTAACATTTTTTTTAGACTCAGTTATATTAAAGTATCCTATATAAGTATTCTGAAGAAATGAACTTTGACAATAAAAAATTATATGGCTAACTGACTCAGACCCTCTCTTGATTATTCCTACATAAATCTGGCCATTGGCAGGATCCATCCAGAAGAAGGAATGAAGATATCAAATTGCTAAAAACATTTCTGAACTCCCTTTCAAGAAATGTATTATTAGATGCCATCCTATCTGGGCTTCCTAGGTAGCACTACAATGGTAAAGAACCTGAATGCCAATGCTGGAGATGCAGGAGACAAGGGTTCAATCCCTGGGTCAGGAAAATCCCCTGGAGGAGGGCATGGCAACCCACTCCAGTATTCTTGCCTGGAGAATCCCATGGACAGAGGAGCCCGGCGGGCTATAGTCCATGGGGTTGCAAAGAGTCGGCCAAAACTGGAGTGACTTAGCACACACACACACGTAGCCATCCTATCTGAATAAATACACTGATGAAATTTTTACCAGGTAGCAAAAGGTGATACTGTCCAGTGTTTGCAGAGATTTTATGGTTTGCAAATATAGCGTAAAATTTGCAAAGATATTGTGCTATGAGCGTGTTTACATTGGCCAAGTAAAAAAGCCCATGTTACCCAGTGAACTTCATTAATGATGACAGTCAATTTGAAAAATATAGGCCCTCAAAGTTTGCCTTTCTTATCAAGTTTTTGGATCAAAATTATTGGGAAAAATATTTCAGCTCACACCTCCAGGTTTTTCAGGGAAGAGGTGTCAAATTTTCGAAACATCAACTTTACTTGACTACATGAAAAGAAATTCCATTTGCAAAATTTGCTGGCAACATACTCTATGATATTTTAAAAATCCATGACTGAACTTTTCGTATGTTTTTAAATAGCCTTGGGGTCACAAATAGACACGACTGTGCGACTGAACTGAACTGAACTGAAATAGCCTTAGAACTTAAAAGCTTGAAGTAGTTCTAGTCTACTTGCAGTCACTCTTGGAAGTACGAAGATTCAACCCTGAATCTCAATCTCTAATCAGTTGCTTTTGACAACTTCTGTTTAGTGTGTTCTGCCAACAACATATTAATTAGATGTGACCCAGTGGTTCCAGGTCATTGCAGGGAAGCAAACAAAGGGGATTACATGCTAAAACTCAACTGACTTGTTGGCTGCTTTGTAAAATAAAGGAAGCAGAAGCCTAAAGTAATTCTCATCAAGACCAGCTACAGGAGGAAAAACAAGGCACTGGGGACCCATGGATTACCAAGATTATATGTCTCTATGAATTGTTTACTTTGCCTGC
Source organism: Moschus berezovskii (assembly GCF_049115385.1). Taxonomy (NCBI): domain Eukaryota; kingdom Metazoa; phylum Chordata; class Mammalia; order Artiodactyla; family Moschidae; genus Moschus; species Moschus berezovskii. Next base: position 55,659,518 of record NC_142469.1, read on the forward strand.
ATAAACCAACTCAGAGTGGTCTTACCAGTGCTTCCGAAGCAATCTGCTGAGTTACTAAGGAAAACATAAAGGACTAAATAAACAACTTGAATTTTTTGAAACAGTTGGTATAGAAAGTACACTGCTTAAAAAAAAAATAGAAGCTAGTATGGAAAACATTTGTGCATGATAGCAAGGAATATAAGATGCTTAGAGGGGAATTATCATATCACCTGCCCAAGCCATATCGGCATCCAGTTGGAAGTAGTTATTTCCCTAAGAGATTGATAGTAAAATGATACTTACCATCATCATTATTACATGGATGACAATAGGGTCAAATCAGTATAATAATGCTGGAAAGATCTATGTTCATTGGCAATATTGATTTGAATCATTGAATTAAACTTATTACAGTTAAATCTTTAGGTATATCAAAATGAAGAGATATCAACAAGATTTATATGATTACAACGCTGGTGATTAAAAATAAAAACACTAATGGAAAATGAATCTCAGTAGTATATTTTATGCATTCATTCTTAGAATTTTAGAGAAAAAGATATCCTGACCTTTTAAACAACTTTCCTGTCAAAAACACTAACTTCCTTCTATATTCAGTGCTGGGCAGGGAATGCAGATGTTTGCGCTTTTGCCAGCATGTGGTATTGACTTTGGAGTAAAGCTGAAATGGGACCCAGATGTTTCTGCCCTCAGAAACTTCTGTTTCCAGGCCTGTGGTCTCTGGGTTTCCTTAGGCCAAGCCTGATTCATAACTCAGCAACTTCTGGAATTCCTTGAAAAGAATCCACCCTCTCCAAAGCATTATTGAGATATGTAGACTTTATTGAAGATTTCGAGGGAACAGAAACTTAAGAGCAATCAACTTAAAATTAACACAAAATCTTCTCCCAAGCCGTTTTCTTGGACACCGCTTACCCTTCTCTTTTTCTAACCATCTGGCTGGGTTTTCCACTCTCCTTCTGGAACTTCCCCTGGAAACTTCAAATTACCACTCCCCCCACCCTGCCAAGTTTTGTGCAGAGCCATTCAACTCTGCCCATCTTCCTTTCCAAACATGGCACACTCAAATATAGCAGGATATTCAGCCAAAGGGCCCTCTAGGTAACAATATCTACCTGCTTGATAAGACAATTTACTCACCCTTTAAGATCTTATTTTCCATACTAAGAAGTTCATCCAACTGCTTTTTTTTTTTTTCTGAAAATATACAATATTCTCCCTAAGAGGAATTCTGTAGAATAAACATTTTTCCATTTAGCTTTGTAGAAGAGTCACTTTCCCTGATTCAGCAATCCAAATAGCCTGTAACTACACAGTAAGAAAAGCCAAAAAATGTGATAGTCCACAATAGTATCTATCAACTCCCTGGAGAGTGCTCTCCTAGAATAAATTCCAGGAAATTCTAATTTCAAAGTATAAATTGCCACAAATGTTTTGGTCTATGTAGAAAACCCGATTTTAAGTAGATATCCTTGATTGTAAATGACTTTTTACCACCCATCATCGTTCTTCCACTCTACTCTCCAAGAATACATATCTTTTCAAGAATAAAATTCTCAGAGAAGTGTGTAGCTCATAAGTTCATATCAGTGGGACCTGAACCTTTAAAAGGAGCAAATTCATACAGTGAAATAACTTATTCAGAGGTCCTCTCTTCTTGCTATAGACCATACCAAAGAAAAATTGAACCTAGAAATATGGATGTCAAAGGTGTAATTGCATATGTAACATGTAATTGACAAAACTACATGAGCACTGGATTATGAATCTAAGAAGGACCTTAGTGGAGTGATGAGGGCTTCCCTGGTGGCTCAGAGGTTAAAGCGTCTGCCTCCAATGCAGGAGACCCGGGTTCGATCCCTGGGTCGGGAAGATGCCCTGGAGAAGGAAATGGTAACCCACTCCAGTATTCTTGCCTGGAGAATCCCATGGACGGAGAAGCCTGGTAGGCTACAGTCCACGGGTCGCAAAAAGTCGGACACGACTGAGCGACTGAACGGAACGGAGTGATGAGGAGCAGTGATTAAGTGGGATATGGGTTGGATTTAAAACGATGCCTGTTTGATTTTCTAGTTGTGCATTGTGACACCATGTTAATTTGGCAAAAAGCAGGCTACACAGGCTACTCAGAGTCACAGACTTGGGTTTGACTATAGCTCTGTCTGTAACCATTTAGCATTGGCAAGTTACGGCATCTTTTCAGCTTCAACTTTCTCATCTGTAAAAGAGGGATAACAAATTCTGCCTCAGAGCTTTATTGTCAGAACTGATTACGTAAGTTTTACAGGTGGCGGGACATCCTGAAGACGGCACCATTGGATTTTCACAGATGCACAAATAAGCCCCTTAGAGTGTCTCTCTGCCAGTCCCCAAACTACGCAACACTCAACAACCTTTCAGGAACTTCCCTGGCAGTCCAGTGTTTAAGACTTCACCTTCCAATGAAGGGAATGTGGGTTTCGATCCCTAGTCACATGCCTCCTGGCCAAAAAACCAAAGCATAAGACAGAAGCAATATTGAAACAAATGCAATAAAGATTCTAAAAATGGTCCATATAAAAAAACTTTAAAAATAAAAAAGCTTTCATGGAAATTACTTTTGATACAATATTTCCACAAAATGTGCTGGTTTAGCCCTAGGGCCCACGCTATCACAAGCTCTGGACACTTTTGTCTTGTGGGCTCCTTCCTCTGTAAAAGCATATGGAAAATTAAGTTTTATGAATATGTTGGTATAAAAGTGAGTACATTCCAGGCTTGATCCATTTTTATAAATTCATTATTATAATATTCATTTTTCTTATGATTGTTAAAAAAAATTAAAACATTTTTGAGGTCCCATAAATAATCTTGGGCCCTAGGCATACTGCCTACAGATTCTAGTAGATAAGGCAGTCCCAGTTAGCTTCTTGCTCCTGTTTAAGATTCCAACTGTTTATTTCTGGTACTTTTTCTCAAATACTTAAGAGCAATTCTCAGTCCTCTCTCTTCTTTTTCTCTTTGTTCTACACATTAATTTTCTCTAATCTCTCTTCACAGACTCAATCCTCTTAGCCTTTTATCATCTTGGTTGCCTTCTTTGGGTTCCTTTGGCCACTCGCCAAGGTATTGATGTTTCTCTCTGGTAAGTGTAAAATTATATATGATACTCTGGGCCACCTGATGTAGGCCATATTGAATAAAATGATTTATTTCCTCTTCAGATATGTGAAACTCTACTTTTTGAACTTTTTGAAATGCATTTGCGCTTTTTAATTTTTATTTGTTTTTAGTAGCTGCCAGGGCATATTTGATTTCTTCTGAACTCTTACCCTCAGATTTTACTGCTTTCCAAATATCATTGTTTCATTTGTCCCCGTTTTTTCTTCATACACAAAATATTCCCCAATCAATAATAAATCAAACACTTAGCCATGGAGATTCAGCATACCATCACCTGTCTCCAAAGTGCAGCCATTAAAAGAAAGGAGCAACTCTAGGGACCCAGATTTTAATAGAGCTTACAACAGAATGGCACACGAAATATGACACAATTCACCTTTCATCGGTACTTTGTGATTCAGTTCAGTTCAGTTCAGTTCAGTCGCTCAGTCGTGTCCGACTCTCCGCGACCCCATGAATCACAGCACGCCAGGCCTCCCTGTCCATCACCAACTCCCGGAGTACACTCAAACTCATGTCCACAGAGTCGGTGATGCAAAACATTGACTTTATATTTATCTAGAAGTCATTTTATACTAGTTTTTATCTTATTTTATTAGCTAGCTTACATTTTAATTTTATTTCTAGTTTTAAATACTAACTGTGTAAAAAGAAGTGGCTTCTATTTTTTTACTCCACAGTTGTACTAATGAGCTCTGGATCCAAGTTTTAAAAAAATTAATATGCTACATTTTTATTTATACTCTGCTGTGGTCTAAAGAAGAAATTTAAGAAGCCTATAAAGATGCATACAATATGGTACCATAAAATAAGCTTTAAAATAAGTTAAAGGAATAAAGTCAAAGCAAAGATAAGGGGAAATGTTGGAAAAATATATGTAAGATAATGTATGTCATGTGTGCACGCTCTGACCAGAGACAGGTCACAGTCTTGACTCTAAGCTCAGTTTTTGAACACTAGGTAGGGTGGACAATGTATGCCTATTTTTCCTACCCAAAACTGATAAAACAATATTTACCAGATATTTGTCTAGGATAAATAGAAATAATATCAAATAATTATTGGATGACTGTAATTCTTTTAAAGAGAAGACAAAGCGTCATATCATAATGCTTACCTCTGCTCCTCCCCCCCAAACCTCCCATCTGCCACGTCTGATTTCTCAGTAACACAAGGAAAATTGTCAATTATCTACAGCCAGAAATTCTCATCTGCTTCTTAAAAATCATCAGAGCCGCCAAGTTCTCCACTGCCAAACTAGGGCATACTATTACACAGACTACATGTTAGAAATTTTAAAATGTGGGAAACAGAAAAAAAATATAAAGAGTATACAGAAGAGTGTTACATGCATTTTTAAACACTTTTTTATTTTGATTTTTTTAACTCAACAGAATGTTTATTATTGCCTGTAATGGTAATCATGGCTAGTATTACAATATTTACTGAATTCTTATGCCTCAGGCACTATTATGAGCATTCAGAAGAGTATAAGATGCATTTTAATCACAGAGATAATTCTTTCAATAATTTGTTCCTTTCCAGTTTTATAATTTAAAGGACAAACTCCTAAAAATGAAATCCTTGCATCAAAAGATGTGATTATCTCTAAAACATAATTTTCCAAGTTACTCTCGAATCTGTAATATTTGTGGAGGCCATTTCAGTATGATCTTGCTAGATTGGTGTGGCTCAAATTCTTTCTTTATAACATGAATATAATAATATCACCCAACAATAAACCTATTAGCTCACAGGGTTGCTATTAATATTGAATGAGTTAGCAATATATAAAGTACTTAGAGCAATGTCATGCATATTGTTGCTATTATTATTTGCAAATTTTGTAGATAAAAATAGTGTCTCATTTTCTTTCATATTTATATCTTAAGAATATGGAATACATTTTCATAAATTTATTGTACATTTTTGTTTCTTCTTTCACTAATTGTCTATTCAGATTTTTAGCACAACTTTCTAATGGTTACCACTCATTTTATGTACTTTTTTTTTTTTATGTACTTTCTATCCAAGGATATTAACCCTGAATCTGACATGTATTGTTTCAAATACTTCTCTCAGTTCTCAGTTTTTTAAAGTTTTTTACATTTTTTTCTTTATGGTGGACGTTTAAATTTTTTATCAAGTCAAATAACCGATGTTTCTGTGCTTTTTCTTCCTTTCATATTTAGAAAGTATACTATTTTCCTGTGGTTGCTACAAGTTGCTGCAAACTGGGCAGCTAAAATTTAACGAATTTATTTTTTTATAGTTTTAGAGGCTAGAAGTCCAAAATCAAGATATCAATGTGGTTAGTTCCTTCTGAAGACTCTGAGGATAAATTGAGTCAGTTCCCATGTTTCTCTTTAGCTTCTGGTGCTTGCCTGCATGCAACCCGTGGCATTCTTTGGCTTGTAGAAGCATAATTCTAATCTCTACTTCCATCTCCACATAGTCTTCTCCCAAGTAGGTCTATGTCTGTGTGTCCAAATTTTCCTCTTCTTAAAAAGACACCAGTCATATGTGATTTGGGGCCTATCTTAACCCAACATGCCCTCATCTTATCTGCAAAGACCCTATTTCCAAGTATGGTCACATTCACAGGTTTTGGGTGGACATGAATTTTTGCACAACACTATTCAACCCAGCACGGAAACTAATTTTCTTTACTAAGATCATGCAAGTATCGCTTAAATATTCTATGAATATATGTATGTTGTAAGGACAGTGTAAGAACATTGCTCTTTAATCCATCTGGATCTCCATTGTTTTCTGGTATAATAAGCAATCATTTAGGCTGGGATACATTACCTTGAAATATAAGAGTCTTTCCATTTATTTCAAGCAGTAATGGAAAAGTAAAGTATCAAATGAACCATTTAAGTAAATGGAGAGAAGTAAGAAAAACTTAAAAGGACAATTTAATGACCCAAAACTTGCCTAAGAAATACCAGTCTTGATTTCCATCGCCCATTGCCTAAGAGATACCCTTCACTCCTGGAAATTTCAGTACTTACATTTCTTACCTCTTCTTCCAGGATAAGATTTTCAGTTTTATCTGGATGAAATCACATACCGATTTACCAACAGGTGCTCAGCTGAACAGAAGACACTGTAGTACAAGAAGCCCATCAGCGTTTTTTCTTTTTTTTTTTTGCCTTTGATGACTTCACATGATATATTTCATGTCATATTTTCATTCAGATCCAGCTTTCAGATGCATGGATACTCCGGCCAGTGCCCCGGCTTTATTCATTGCTGTATTGTTCCTCCTCATCATGGAGTGGTTGTACTGACAGGACTCTGCTTGTTCTCCATGTATTTTCCTTTAAGTCACATTCAATTCTTCCATTTTACTAGCATTCAATGGGTTTCCTTATTGGGTTGCCTGGCTGACTGTGCTATCAGCCCGCAACGTCTTGTTCTTTAAGTTCAGTTGCTCAGTCATGTCAGACTCTTTGCAACTCCATGGACTGCAGCACACCAGGCTTCCCTGTCCATCACCAACTCCTGGAGCTTGCTCAAACTCGTGTGCATCAAGTCGGCGATGCCATCCAACCATCTCATCCTCTGCCGTCCCCTTCTCCTCCCGCCTTCAATCTTTCCCAGCATCAGGATCTTCTCAAATGAGTCATTTCTTCACATCAGGTGACCTAAGTATTGGAGTTTCAGCTTCAACATCAGTCCTTCCAATGAACACTCAGGACTGATTTCCTTTAGGATGGACTGATTGGGTCTCCTTGCAATCCAAGGGACTCTGAAGAATCTTCTCCAACACCACAGCTCAAAAGCATCAATTCCTCTGCACTCAGCTTTCTTTATAGTCGAACTCTCACATCCACACATTACTGCTGGAAAAACCATAGCTTTGACTAGATGGACCTTTGTTGGCAAAGTAATGTCTCTGCTTGTTAATACGCTATCTAGGTTGGTCATAACTTTTCTTCCAAGGAGCAAGTGTCTTTTAGTTTCATTGCTGCAGTCACCATCTGCAGTGATTTTGAAGCCCAAAAAAAGTCTGTCACTGTTTCCATTGTTTCCCCATCTATTTGCCATGAAGTGATGGGACCAGATGCCATGATCTTTGTTTTCTGAATGTTGAGTTTCAAGCCAACTTTTTCACTCTCCTCTTTCACTTTCATCAAGAGGCTTTTTAGTTCACTTTCTGCCATAAGGGTGGTGTCATCTGCATATCTGAGGTTATTGATATTTCTCCCGGCAATCTTAATTCCAGCTTGTGCTTCATCCAGCCCCAACTTTCTCATGATATACTCTGCATATAAGTTAAATAAGCAGGGTGACAGTATACAGCCTTGAGCTACTGCTTACCCGATTTGGAACCAGTCTGTTGTTCCATGTCCAGTTCTAACTGTTTCTTCTTGACCTGCATAAAGATTTTTCAGGAGACAGGTAAATTTGGTCTTGTATTCCCATCTCCTGAAGAATTTTCCACATTTTGTTGTGATCCAAACAGGCAAAGGCTTTGATGTAGTCAATAAAGCAGATGTTTTTCTGGAACTCCCTTGCTTTATCTATGATCCAACGGATGTTGGCAATTTGATCTCTGGTTCCTCTGTCTTTTCTAAATCCAGCTTGAACATCTGGAAGTTCATGGTTCATGTACTGTTGAAACTTGGCTTGGACAGTTTTGAGCATTACTTTGCTAGCATGTGAGATGAGTGCAACTTTGTGATAGTTTGAACATTCTTTGGTATTGCCTTTCTTTGGGATTGGAATGAAAACTGACCTTTGATTCTCTACAATAGTAAAGAACATGTATACCTTAGCCTCTATGACTCTGAGCTTCTCTATATCACCTGAAACATCTCTGTGTAGACTAGTATGCTAATTTATCATATACTAGCTATTTTTTCTGGACATTTGTGTGCTTCTTCTAAAGATTTCGGTTGGTTTTATATCCCACTAAAAACTATTGCATCAAAGAAATTTCATCTACTGCAGTATTTTCTGAATTGTTTAAGTGCCACTTAATGTAAGATTTAAACTGTTCATCAAATGGATATATACATGTAATATTAACCTACGTAACAGTGAAATTGGAAAATATTATTTTCAGTCAGTTGTTAAATACACACTAGTGAAAATATTCCTTCTGGATCTGAACCTTTGGATTCTTGGAAGAAATAGAACTTAGTGAAAAGGAAAAGTGAAGTTGCTCAGTCGTGTCCAGCTCTTTGCGACCCCCTGGACTGTAGCCTACCAGGCTCCTCCATTCATGGAATTTTCCAGGCAAGAGTACTGGAGTGGGTTGCCATTTCCTTCTCCAGGGGATCTTCCCAACCCAGGGATTGAAACCAGGTCTCCCGCATTGCAGGCAGACACTTTACCATCTGAGCCACCTGGGAAACCCAAGAACTTAGTTGGCTAATTTTAAATTACGTAAATATTAAAACATTACAAAAAAAAGCCATTTTGGGCAGAATGAATAGCTTTTATCTTTTACATAACTAAATTTAGAATGTAAGTCACTAAGTAATATTAGAACAGATGGACATTAGAACTCTTTTGGAATTCGTCATTTCGTTGTCTTCAGACATAAAGTACACAAATGTATGTCAGGCCTCGTTTTCAACTATGTTTCCACAAGGTCACCAGGAAAGTTGTCCCTAGATATAAATAGTGTCATAAGCTTTGGGGGCTGCCCTGGGCTTTTCTACATTGTTGTTTTTGTGAACACACAGTTATGAGATCTACTAATTGCTTTCCTTTGAAACAGCTTTTGTTGGACCACCACTGTGGATGCTGACAGAGAACTTTGATTTTGCAAGAGACAGTGTGTCCTGAATAGAAAATTTAGTCTAGAGATATTAAGAAATTTCTAAGTTTCTAACCTGTTATTAGGTTGCTGTGAAGGCTGGATTACCTCCATGACCCATCTATTCTACCATCTAACAAATAATGATGGAAGCTCGACTATGTGCCAGGCCCAGTTCTAGGCGTTAATGAACAAAATGGAAAATGATTCCCTGCCCTTATGGAATTTACTGGCTAATAGATCCTCTTTCACCTAAGCTGCCAATCTCACAACCTCGTAAGCCTAATGTTCTGAAAGGGATATCAGAAATAGCAGAGATAAACAGAATTATTTTTTATTGAGATCCACTAAGAATCATGTTTTTGATAAACTGGAATATATATAAGATCCTACTTAATTGAGAGAAGAAATAGGGCCCATATCAATAAAAGTGGGCCCATTTTAATAAAAGTGAAAAAACTAAAAGGTAGGATGCTACTGCCATTGGGGGTGAAATAAATATATATAAATATTTTGTTAGCTCAAGGAAGTCTTGGCCAGTTGGACTCACTTTAGTAGTTGGATGAGGACAGTTCATTAATGGGGAAGGTTAAAAGCAGCAATACATGGCATGAATTAGCTGGCTCCAGATTTCACTTTCTTGAAATTCTAGACTCTGGGTAAGAACAGCACCAAGCCAAACACTGCGTTCATTTGGTCCTTTAATCTTTTTGTCCAACAATGGAATGTTAACTGACAAAAGAAAGCTTCTTCATAAACAATAATGATTTGTGTCTGATGTCATCTGCAAAATCATCTAGAAACAATCCCTCGCCATCGCCTTGCTCAGCTGAGCAGCTGCCATTCCCCTGGCCCAGCTTTTACTGTTGCTGAGCTGGGTGACATGAACAATGGTCCTGCACCTGCCAGCGTGCTGGTGGTGCCATCATCCCAGCCAGGAGGAACAGGGCCATGAAACACAGACACACGCCCTGGCTAGCTCAGTTGCTCTCCGCCCTGGAGCTGCTCTCCTGCCAGACCAGTGCCAGTTCTGTTTGCCTCCTGACTGTGCTGTGGATACAGAGAGCATCACAAGGGACAGAAGAAACTTCCAGAGAGATGCAGAATAAATCAGGTCAATCAGACAACTTCATTAACTTTCCGTGAGAGAAAAAGTGCAACCTGAGTGTTAGAGAGGGTCGTGTGTGGGAATCCTTAACCCAAATGCTTGTTCTCTTTGTTTTCTTCTTCTGTTATTTCCGTTTGTCAGCGCAATCCTGCTGAGGTGTAGCCTGTTTCCCATAGTCAGGGATGGAAGATAAGAGTCTTCAGCGATGGTTCATATCTCCTCCTTGACTTTCTCTTCTCTGGTGGTTTTATTGACATCAGGGTGCAGCCACCACTTCTCTTGAGATGACTCCCCCAAACCATAACTTCAGTTTAGAATTCTGGAACTTTAGTGCTGGAAGTAACCATTGAAAGTACCCTGTGTACTCTGTAAGTTTTTTTCTTTTTATTGTGGTATAGTTGATTTACAATGTTATGTTAATTTATCTATTCATTTTTAGATTCTTTTCCCATATAGGCCATTACAGAGTATTGAGTGGAATTCTCTGGGCTATACAGTAGGGGCTTATTATCTATCCATTTTATATACAATAGTGTGCATATGTCAATCCCAGTCTCCCAATTTATCCCTCCTCCCTCTTTCCCCCTGGTAACCATAAGTTTGTTTTCTACATCTGTGACTCTATTTCTGTTTTGTAGATAAGCTCATTTGTACCCTTTTTATAGAGTCCACATAAGGCGGTATCATATATTTGTTTTTCCCTGTCTAACTTACTTCACTCAATATGACAAGCTGTAGGTCCTGAGGCTCTGAGATGTTAAGCAACCTTTCAAGCTTATACCAGGAAGGGGCAAGTAAAACCGAGATGGGACTCTGAGATGTTAAGCAACCTTTCAAGCTTATACCAAGAAGGGGCAAGTAAAACCGAGATTACATGGGAACCCCTGACTCCCAATCTAGTGTTCTTCCCACCCTCCGGGTTTTCTCCAATGTCTCTCCTGATAGCTCATCCCCTCCCCTTATTTTGATTTCTATAGTCCCTCTGTATTACAGGGGGGGCTTAATCTTCCCAGTCTTTATAATAGCTGACTGATAATCCAGCTGCATTTCTCAAATCCATTCTAAGATAATCACTACAGATTACATCTTAAAATTTTTTTAAGATCTGTTTTTTGTGATTACTTTAATTAAAAACGATTTCTTTTCTAAAGTTTTCTTTTTTAAATGTGGATCATTTTTTTTTAAGTCTCTATTGAATTTACAATATTGCTTCTGTTTTATGTTTTGTTTTTTTGGCACCGAGGCATGTGGGATCTTAGTCCCTGAACCAGGAATGGAATCCACACACTCTGCATTGGAAGGCAAAGTCTTACCCACTGGACCACCGGGGAAGTCCCTTTAATGATTTCTTATTGCCTCAAATTAGACCAAAAGCAAATCCAACCAACCACGCCCGCCTGCCTCCAGTCCCCTGTTCTTAGAATGCTGCTCATACTTTTCCATTGATCAATCCTGTTTGAAAAGACCACGCCACATTTCTACCTGCTAGTATTTTCCTCAGTATTCAGGGCTCAGATCAGCTGTGCCCTTCCCCATGAGGCCATTTCTTATCCCCCCCATTTGACTATGATTTCTTCCTTCGATGTTCTCCCATCACATTTAATTTTCTCTCCCATACAGCGTCCAGTCCCACAGTATAGTTATGTGTGTGTGTGTATAGTAGCCCTCTAAACCTCCCCAGGCTTGAGATTTTTTTCCTTTACCTGCCCCTTCCCCCTAAGTATCTAATACAGTGCCTTGAATATAGTGGATGCTCACCTGAATATCATATTATTTGAGCAAAATCTGACAACAATAGCCTTTTCAATTAGAAAGTTCATTTTGACTTTGCAATTTGTATAATAGCAACATAATATCTTGGAATTATAAATCAAAGCCCAACAAAGTGGGATTTTTTTTCTCTTACTTAAAAAAATTTTTTTGGGCAAAGAGTGTCTTTAAAAATTTTTTTAGGAGGGAGAAGGAACAAGATGGCGGAGGAATAGGACGGCGAGACCACTCTCTCTCCCACAAATTCATCAAAAGAACATTTGAACACGGAGTAAAGTCCACAAAACAACTTCTGAATGCTGGCAGAGGACGTCAGGCACCCAGAAAAGCAGCCCATTGTCTTCGAAAGGAGGTAGGAAAAAACATAAAAGATAAAAAGCAAGACAAAAGAAGTAAGGACGGAGCTCCCTCCCGGGAAGGGAGGCTTTAAAAAGAGAGAACTTTCCAAACACCAGGAAACACTCTCACTGGCGAATCTGTGGCGAGCCTTGGAAGCTCAGAGGGCCACATAACCCTCTTTTTTTTTTTAAGATTTTTTAAAAACCCACAGATTACCCGCCAAACGGTAACTCCCAGCGGAGAAGCAGCGCAGACGCCCGCATACGCCATCAGCAAGCGGGGGCTGAGCAGGGAGGAGCCGGCTGAACTGCTTAGAGAGAGGACTGGACTTGAATGCCGCAAGAACAATTTGAGAGAACTGGGGAGAGCAAAGCAGACTGTGGGATAGCTTCCCCACGAAAAGGCGGAAAGCTCTAACCTATGACTCGGCCAGCCGCGCTCACAGAATAAAGGACTGAGCAGAGTGAGCCAGCTGCGGCTGGCCCATCCCCCATCCCCCGCCGAGACAGGCAGGGAGCGCAGCCAGAGCCAGAGCGGGCAACCACGGCCCCAGAAAGTCATCTGATACAAACTGCAGACAGGCTTGTTGCTATTCAGGACTTCTTGGGCTCGGGCCGGTCGATATCCCCCTGAGAAGGTGCGCCAGTTGTACACCCAGAAAACTGAGTGGCGGGGACTGGGGAGGCGATAAGTCGCAGAGACTGCGCTCGCCAAACACCTGGTCCCCTGAGCTGCTCGGCCTGGGGAAGGCACAAAACGCAGGCCCAACCAAGTCTGCGCCTTTGTGGAGTACCTGAGAACCTGAACTTGAGCCGCTCAGACCTGGGAAGTGCATACAACCCGGCGCCGGCCTCAGACAGTTCGGCAGAGCAACCTAGAGCCTGTGCAGTATAGACTGGGACAGCATACGTGCTGTGAGAGGGGGCAAACCCAGTGTGGCCGAGACGCTGCGAGCACTCCCCACAGACGCCAGAGATATTCGACTGCAGCGTTCCTCCCTTCCCAGAACAGCACTGAACAACTGAGCCTTAAAAAGTGTCCACCCACCCCCTAGTATCAGGGCGGAAATTAGACACTGAAGAGACCAGCAAACAGAAGCTAAAACAGAGGGAACCACCTTGGAAATGACAGATAGAGACGTCTAGAGGCTACTCCAAGAATAAGACCAAAAACCAGAGGCAAGAGGCTTAAGGCCGAATCCTGAGAACACCAGAGAACTCCTGACTCCAGGGAACATTAATCGATAGGAGCTAATCAAACGTCTCCATACCTACACTAAAACCAAGCACCACCCAAGGGTCAACAAGTTCCAGAGCAAGACATACCACGCAAATTCTCCAGTAACACAGGAAACTAGCCCTGAGCTTCAATATACAGGCTGCCCAAAGTCACTCCAAACCCACTGACATCTCATGACTCATTACTGGACACTTCATTGCACTCCAGAGAGAACAAATCCAGCTGCACCCACCAGAACACCGACACAAGCTTCCATAACCAGGGAACTTTGACAAGTCACCTGTCCATCCCCACACACAGAGAGGAAACTACATAATAAAGAGATCTCCACAAATGGCCAGAAGAGGGAAAGGCCACCCCAAGCAAAGCATTATAAGCAAGATGAAGAGGCAGAGAAATACCCAGCAAGTAAAGGAACAAGATAAATGCCCACCAACACAAACAAAAGAGGAAGATATAGGGAATCTACCTGATAAAGAATTTCGAATCTTGGTGGTGAAAATGATTCAAAATCTTGAAAGCAAAATGGAGTTACAGATAAATAACCTGGAGAAAAGGATTGAGAAGATGGAAGAAAGGTTTAAGAAGGACTTAGAGGAAATAAAAAAGAGTCAATATACAATGAATAATGCAATTGATGAGATCAGAAACACTCTGGAGGGAACAAACAGTAGAATAACAGAGGCAGAAGACAGGATAAGCGAGCTAGAAGATAGAATTGTAGAAATAAATGAAACAGAGAGGAAAAAAGAAAAACAAATTAAAAGAAATGAGAAAAATATTAGAGACCTCTGGGACAATGTTAAACGCTCCAACATTCGAATTATAGGAGTCCCAGAAGAAGAAGACAAAAAGAAAGACCATGAAAGAATACTTGAGGAGATAATAGTTGCAAACTTCCCTAAAATAGGAAAAGAAATAATCACCCAAGTCCAAGAAACCCAGAGAGTCCCTAACAGGATAAACCCAAGGCGAAATACTCCAAGACACATATTAATCAAATTAACAAAAATCAAACACAAAGAACAAATATTAAAAGCAGCAAGGGAAAAACAGCAAATAACACACAAGGGGATTCCCATAAGGATAACAGCTGATCTTTCAACAGAAACTCTTCAGGCCAGGAGGGAATGGCAAGACATACTTAAAGTGATGAAAGAAAATAACCTACAGCCCAGACTACTGTACCCAGCAAGGATCTCATTCAAATATGAAGGAGAAATCAAAAGCTTTACAGACAAGCAAAAGCTGAGAGAATTCAGCATTACCAAACCAGCTCTCCAACAAATGCTAAAGGATCTTTTCTAGACAGGAAACACAGAAAGGGTGTATAAACTCGAACCCAAGGCAATAAAGAAAATGGCTATAGGATCATGCTTATCAATAATTACCTTAAACGTAAATGGGTTGAATGCCCCAACCAAAAGACAAAGGCTGGCTGAATGGATACAAAAACAAGACCCCCATATATGTTGTCTGCAAGAGACCCACCTCAAAACGAGGGACACATACAGACTGAAAGTAAAGGGCTGGAAAAAGATATTCCATGCAAATAGAGACCAAAAGAAAGCAGGAGTAGCAATACTCATATCAGATAAAATAGACTTTAAAACAAAGGCTGTGAAAAGAGACAAAGAAGGAAACTACATAATGATCAAAGGATCAATCCAAGATGAAGATATAACAATTATAAATATTTATGCACCCAACATAGGAGCACCGCAATATGTAAGACAATTACTAACAAGTATGAAAGGGGAAATTAACAATAATGCAATAATAGTGGGAGATTTTAACACCCCACTTACATCTATGGATAGATCAACTAAACAGAAAATTAACAAGGAAACACAAACTTTAAATGATACAATAGACCAGTTAGACCTAATAGATATCTATAGGACATTTCACCCCAAAACAATGAATTTCACCTTTTTCTCAAGTGCACACGGAACCTTTTCCAGGATAGATCACATCCTGGGCCATAAATCTAGCCTTGGTAAATTCAAAAAAGTTGAAATCATTCCATGCATCTTTTCTGACCACAATGCAGTAAGATTAGATCTCAATTACAGGAGAAAAACTATTAAAAATGCCAACATATGGAGGCTGAACAACACGCTGCTGAATAATGAACAAATCATAAAAGAAATCAAAAGAGAAATCAAAATATGCATAGAAATGAATGAAAATGAAAACACAACAACCCAAAACCTCTGGGACACTGTAAAAGCAGTGCTAAGGGGAAGTTCATAGCAATACAGGCACACCTCAAGAAACAAGAAAAAAGTCAACTAAATAACCTAACTCTACATCTAAAGCAACTAGAAAAGGAAGAAATGAAGAACCCCAGGGTCAGTAGAAGGAAAGAAATCGTAAAAATAAGGGCAGAGATAAATGCAAAAGAAACAAAAGAGACCATAGCAAAAATCAACAAAGCCAAAAGCTGCTTCTTTGAGAAGGTAAATAAAATTGACAAACCACTAGCCAGACTTATCAAGAAACAAAGGGAGAAGAACCAAATCAATAAAATTAGAAATGAAAATGGAGAGATCACAACTGACAACACAGAAATACAAAGGATTATTAGAGAATACTATAAGCAATTATATGGCAATAAAATGAATAACCTGGAAGAAATGGACAAATTCCTAGAAAAGTACAACTTTCCAAAACTGAACCAGGAAGAAATAGAAAATCTGAACAGACCCATCACAAGCACGGAACTAGAGGCTGTAATCAAGAATCTTCCAGCAAACAAAAGCCCAGGTCCAGACAACTTCACAGCCGAATTCTACCAAAAACTTAGAGAAGAGCTAACACCTATTCTACTCAAACTCTTCCAGAAAATTGCTGAGGAAGGGAAACTTCCAAACTCATTCTATGAGGCCACCATCACCCTAATCCCAAAACCTGGTAAAGACCCCACCAAAAAAGAAAACTACAGGCCAATATCACTGATGAACATAGATGCAAAAATCCTTAACAAAATTCTAGCAATCAGAATCCAACAACATATTAAGAAGATCATACATCATGACCAAGTGGGCTTTATCCCAGGAATGCAAGGATTCTTCAATATCCACAAATCAATCAACGTAATACACCACATTAACAAACTGAAAAATAAAAATCATATGATTATCTCAATAGATGCAGAGAAAGCCTTTGACAAAATTCAACATCCATTTATGATAAAAACCCTCCAGAAAGTGGGAATAGAAGGGACATACCTCAACATAATAAAAGCTATATATGACAAACCCACAGCAAACATTATCCTCAATGGTGAAAAACTGAAAGCATTTCCCCTAAAGTCAGGAACAAGACAAGGGTGCCCACTCTCACCACTACTATTCAACATAGTTCTGGAAGTTTTGGCCACAGCAATCAGAGCAGAAAAAGACATAAAAGGAATACAAATTGGAAAAGAAGAAGTAAAACTTTCACTGTTCGCTGATGATATGATCCTCTACACAGAAAACCCTAGAGACTCTACCAGAAAACTACTAGAGCTAATCAATGATTACAGTAACGTTGCAGGATATAAAATCAACACACAGAAATCCCTTGCATTCCTATACACTAAGAATGAGAAAATAGAAAGAGAAATTAAGGAAACTATTCCATTCACTGTTGCAACGAAAAGAATTAAATACTTAGGAATATATCTACCTAAGGAAACAAAAGACTTGTACATAGAAAACTATAAAACACTACTGAAAGCAATCAAAGAGGACACTAATAGATGGAGAAATATACCATGTTCATGGATTGGAAGAATAAATATTGTAAAAATGAGTATACTACCCAAAGTAATTCATACATTCAATGCAATCCCTATCAAGCTACCTATGATATTTTTCGCAGAACTAGAACAAATAATCTCACAATTTATATGGAAATGCAAAAAACCTCGAATAGCCAAAGCAATCTTGAGGAAGAAAAATGGAACTGGGGGAATTAACCTGCCGGACTTCAGACTCTACTACAAAGCCACAATCATCAAGACAGTATGGTACTGGCATAAAGACAGAAATATAGATCAATGGAACAAAATAGAAAGCCCAGAGATAAACCCATGCACCTATGGACACCTCATCTTTGACAAAGGAGGCAAGAATATAAAATGGAGAAAAGACAGTCTCTTTAACAAGTGGTGCTGGGAAAACTGGTCAGCCACCTGTAAAAGAATGAAACTAGAACACTTCCTAACACCATACACAAAAATAAATTCAAAATGGATTAGAGAGCTAAATGTAAGACCAGAAACTATAAAACTCCTAGAGGAGAACGTAGGCAAAACACTCTCCGACATGAATCATAGCAGGATCCTCCATGACCCACCTCCCAGAATATTGGAAATAAAAGCAAAAATAAACAAATGGGACCTAATTAAAATCAAAAGCTTCTGCACAGCAAAGGAAACTATAAGCAAGGTGAAAAGACAGCCTTCAGAATGGGAGAAAATAATAGCAAATGAAGCAACTGATAAAGGATTAATCTCCAAAATATACAAGCAGCTCCTGCAGCTCAATTCCAGAAAAATAAATGACCCAATCAAAAAATGGGCCAAAGAACTAAACAGACATTTCTCCAAAGAAGACATAAAGATGGCTAACAAACACATGAAAAAATGCTCAACATCCCTCATAATCAGAGAGATGCAAATCAAAACCACAATGAGATACCATTTCACACCAGTCAGAATGGCTGCTATCCAAAAGTCTACATGCAATAAATGCTGGAGAGGATGTGGAGAGAAGGGAACCCTCTTACACTGTTGGTGGGAATGCAAACTAGTACAGCCACTATGGAGAACAGTGTGGAGATTCCTCAAAAAACTGGAAATAGAACTGCCATATGATCCAGCAATCGCACTCCTGGGCATACACACCGAGGAAACCAGAATTGAAAGAGACACATGTACTCCAATGTTCATTGCAGCGCTGTTTATAATAGCCAGGACATGGAAGCAACCTAGATGTCCATCTGCAGATGAATGGATAAGAAAGCTTTGGTACATATACACAATGGAGTATTATTCAGCCATTAAAAAGAATACATTTGAATCAGTTCTAATGAGGTAGATGAAACTGGAGCCTATTATACAGAGTGAAGTAAGCCAGAAAGAAAAACACCAATACAGTATACTAACGCATATATATGGAATTTAGAAAGATGCAAATGATAACCCTGTATACGAGACAGCAAAAGAGACACAGATGTATAGAACAGTCTTTGGGACTCTATGGGAGAGGGTGAGGGTGGGATGATTTGGGAGAATGGCATTGAAACACGTATGTTGTCATATGTGAAACGAATCACTAGTTCAGGGTCAATGCATGTTATAGGATGCTCGGGGCTGGCATGTGGGGATGACCCAGAGGGAGGATAAAGGGAGGAGGGAGGTGGGAGGGGGGTTCAGGAGGGGGAACTTATGTAAACCCGGGGCGAATTCATGTCAATGTATGGCAAAACCAACCAATATAATATTGTAAAATAATTTGCCTCCAATAAAAAATAAATTAATCACCAAAAAAAAATTTTTTTTAGTTGCAATAAAATACACACTAACATTTTTACTATTTTAAATTTACTATCATAACCATTTTTAAGTATTAATATACAGCAAATAGATGGGGGGAAAGTGGAAATAGTAACAGATTTAATTTCTTGGGCTCCAAAATCATGTGGACATGACTGCAGACATGAAATTAAAAGACGTTTGCACCTTGGAAGAACTGCTATAACAAACCTAGACAATGTATTATAAAGCAGACACATGACTTTGCCAACAAAGCTGCATATAGTCAAAGCTATGGTTTTTCCAGTGGTCATGTATGGATGTGAAAGTTAGACCATAAAGAAGGCTGAGTGCCAAAGAACAGATGCTCTCTAATTGTGGTGCTAGAGAAAACTCTTGAGAGTCCTTTGGACAGCAAGGAAATCAAGCCAGGTGATCTTAAAGGAAATCAACTCTGAATATTCATTGGAAGGACTGATAGTGAAGCTAAAACTCCAATCCTTTGGCCACCTGATGCAAAGAGCCATCTCATTGGAAAAGACCCTGATGCTGGGATAGATTGAGGGCAGAGGGAGAAGGGGGCCACAGAGGATAAGATGGTTGGATGGCATCACAGACTCAACAGATAAGAATTTGAGCAAACTCTGACAGATAGTGAAGGACAAGAGGCTGCGTTGCAGTCCATGGGGTCACAAAGAGTCAGACATGACTTAGCAACTGAACAACAACAACAAACAGTTCCATAGTGTTTAGTGTATTTATACTGTTGCACAACCATCATCACCACCCATCTCCAGAACTCTTTACATTTTGTAAAACTGAAACTCTAATAACACTTTCCACGCCATTCTTCCCTCAGGCCCTGGAAACCACCAGTCTACTTTCTGTCTTTATGAATTTGATTACTCTCAGTCAGTTCAGTTGCTCAGTTGTGTCCAACTCTCTGTGGACTGCAGCACACCAGGTTTCCCTGTCCATCACCAACTCCCAGAGATTACTCAAACTCAAGTCCATCAAGTCAGTGATGCCATCCAACCATCTCATCGTCTGTCGTCCTCTTCTCCTGCCTTCAGTCTTTCTCAACATCAGGGTCTTTTCCAAGGAGTTAGTTGTTCACATCAGGTGGCCAAAATATTGGAGTTTCACCTTCAAAATCAGTCCTTCCAATGAATATATAAGACTGATTTCCTTTAGGATGGACTGGTTGGAACTCCTTGCAGTCCAAGGGACTCTCAAGAGTCTTCTCCAACACCACAGTTCAAAAGCATCAATTCTTCAGCACTCAGCTTTCTTCACAGTCCAACTCTCACATCCATACATGATCATGGGAAAAACCATAGCCTTGACTAGACGGACCTTTGTTGACAAAGTAATGTCTCTACTTTTTAATATGCTGTCTAGGTTGGTCATAACTTTCCTTCCAAGGAGTAAGCATCTTTTAACTTCATGGCTGCAATCACCATCTGCAGTAATTCTGGAGCCCAAAGAAATAGAGTCTGTCACTGTTTCCATTGTTTACCCATCTGTTTCCCATGAAGTGATGGGACTGGATGCCATGATCCTTCTGAATGTTGAGTTTTAAGCCAACTTTTTCACTCGCCTCTTTCACTTTCATCAAGAGGCTTTTTAGTTCTTCTTCACTTTCTGCCATAAGGGTGGTGTCATATGCATATATGAGGTTATTGATGTTTCTCCCAGCAATCTTGATTCCAGCTTGTGCTTCATCCAGCCCCAACTTTTTCATGATGTACTTTGCATCTAAGTTAAATAAGCAGTGTGACAATATACAGCCTTGAGCTACTCCTTTCCCAATTTGGAACCAACCTGTTGTTCCATGTCCAGTTCTAACTATTGCTTCTTGACCTGCATACAGATTTCTCAGGAAGCAGGTCAGGTTGTCTGGCATTCCCATCTCTTGAAGAATTTTCCAGTTTGTGGTGATCCACACAATCAAAGGTTTTGGTGTAGTCAACAAAGCAGAAGTAGATGTTTTTCTGGAACTCTCATGCTTTTTCAATGGTCCAACAGATGTTGGCAATTTGATCTTTGGTTCCTCTGCCTTTTCTAAATCCAGCTTGAACATCTGGAAGCTCACTGTTCCCGTACTGTTGAAACCTGGCTTGGAGAATTTTGAGCATTACTTTGCTAGCATGTAGATGAATGCAATTGTGAAGTAGTTTGAGCATTCTTTGGCATTGCCTTTCTTTGGGATTGGAATGAAGACTGACCTTTTCCAGTTCTGTGGCCACTGCTGAGTTTTCCAAATTTGCTGGGGGATTCTTGGAGGGCACAAACAAAACCTTGTGCACACCAGGACCCAGGACAGAGGAGCAGTGACCCCATGAGAGACTGACCCGTGAGTGTCCAGGAGTCTCCAGCAGAGGCGTGACCTGCTGCAGGGTCAGGGGCACTGAGTGCAGCAGTGCTTGCTTGGGGCCTTTTGAAGGAGGTCCCCATTATCTTCATACATGTCCACCATAGTTTGGCATCAGGTCAAACAATAGGGAGAGAAGACAGCCCTGCCCATCAACAGAAAATTGGATTAAAGATTTACTGAGCATGGCCCTGCCCATCAGAACAAGACCCAGTTTCCCCCAATCATCAGTCTCTCCCATCAGGAAGCTTCCATAAGCCTCTTATCCTTATCTATCAGAGAACAGACAGAATGAAAACTACAATCACAGAAAACTAATCAAACTGATCACGTGGACCACAGCCTTGTGTAACTCAATGAAACTATGAGCCATGCTGTGTAGGGCCACCCAAGATGGACAGGTCATGGTGGAGAGTTCTGACAAAACATGGTCCACTGGAGAAGGGAATGACAAACCACTTCAGTATTCTTGCCTTGAGAGCTGCATGAACAGTATGAAAAGGCAAAAAGATAGGAAACTGAAAGATGAACTCCCAGGTCGGTAGGTGCCCAATATGCTACTGGAGATCAGTGGAGAGAGAACTCCAGAAAGAATGAAGAGACGGAGCCAAAGCAAAAACAACACCCAGTTGTGGATGTAACCAGTGATGAAAGTAAAGTCCAATGCTGTAAAGAACAATAGTTCATAGGAACCTGGAATATTAAGTCCATGAATCAAAGCAAAGTGGAAGTGGTCAAATAGAAGATGGCAAGAGTGAACATTGACATTTTAGGAATTAATGAACTAAAATGGACTGGAATGGGTGAATTTAACTCAGATGACCATTATTTCTACTGTTGTGGGCAAGAATCCCTTCGAAGAAATGGAGTAGCCATCATAGTCAGTAAGAGTCCGAAATGCAGTACTTGGGTGCAATCTCAAAAACGACAGAATAATCTCTATTCATTTCCAAGGCAAACCATTCAATATCATGGTAATCCAAGTCTATACCCTAACCAGTAATGCTGAAGAAGCTGAAGTTGAACAGTTTTATGAAGACCTACAAGACCTTCTAGAACTAACACCCAAAAGAGATGTCCTTTTCATTATAGGGGACTGGAATGCAAAAGTAGGAAGTCAAGCGATACCTGAAGTAACAGGCAAATTTGGCCTTGGAGTACAAAATGAAGCAGGGTTACCTTGATTACTCTGCTGCTGCTAAGTCGCTTCAGTCGTGTCCGACTCTGTGAGACCCCATAGACGGCAGCGCATCAGACTCCGCTGTCCCTGGGATTCTCCAGGCAAGAACACTGGAGTGGGTTGCCATTGATTACTCTAGGTAACTCATATAAATAGAATCATACAGTAATTTCATGCAGTAATCATACAAGCTAATTTCATTTAGTATCCTGTCCCCAAGTTTCATCCATCTTGTAGCATATATCAGAATTCCTTCCTTTTAAAGTCTGAATAATGTACTTTTGTATTATGCCACATTTTGTTTACCCATTTTTTCCATCAATGGACATTTGGGTTGTTTCCATCTTTTGGTCATCGTGAACATGGGTGAACAAATATCTCTTCAAGACCCTTCTTTCAATTATTTTGAGTATATACCCAGAAGTGGATTGCTGCATTATATGCTGATTCTATTTTTATTTTTTTGAGGGAATGGCTTACTGTTTTCCACATTATTTGTACCATGTTACATTTGAAAGTGAGATACGTTTAAAATTTTTTTCCAAAAGTCTAAGCTGTAACAAAATACCAGAAGCAAAATATAACAGAAACTACAACTTGAGATCCAAGCTCTTCAGTCAGGTGACTCACAGTTGGTGTTTGGAAGCCAATTCAATATGAAGAATATGACATGTAGCCCTGGAGTTCCTGAGCCTGGCTGTGCCTCAGAATCCTCCCACCTCCTAGAACCTCTAGGAACCTGCAGTTACACAGAGCTCCTCCCAGGGCTATATGGCCTGGGTGCGTGTGAAGAGTCTTCTTATCAACTAGGGGTATGTCCATGCATTTGTCTTGGTGCTTATGCTATTGGGGCTGGGGGAGAGGAACAACCAGTTCGTATTTATTTTAAAACACCTCCAGTTTAAGTAGATTTAGGGCTTCCCTGATGCCTCAGTGGGTAAAGAATCTGACTGCAATGCAGGAGACGTAAGAGATGCAGGTTTGATCCTTGAGTCAGGCAGATCCCCTGGAGGAGGGTATGGCAACTCACTCCAGTATTCTTGCCTGGAGAATCCCATGGACAGAGGAGCCTGGCGGGCTATAGTCCATGAAGTCACAAAGAGTCAAACACAACTAAAACAACTGATCATGCACAAATAGATTCACATTCACGAATACCTTGGGACAGGACACTTGCACATGCTCAGTGAACTCCAGAGTTGCAGAAGGGCAGAGAAACTAGAGCCATGGGAATGAACTATGGGGCCAGACCCAACAGGGAGAAAGTCAAGAACAACAAGTGAGTGTCCCCATGGACACCC
Source organism: Moschus berezovskii (assembly GCF_049115385.1). NCBI lineage: Eukaryota > Metazoa > Chordata > Mammalia > Artiodactyla > Moschidae > Moschus > Moschus berezovskii. The sequence continues at coordinate 55,683,297 of NC_142469.1, forward strand.
TGGATGATTCATGTTGATGTATGGCAAAAACCACCACAATATTGTAAAGTAATTAGCCTCCAATTAAAATAAATTAATTAATTTTAAAAAAATAGGTGAGTATCCAGGAAATCGGTGACTCTGGATTTGATTGGCTCTCCACACAGTGGTCAGAGGATGATAGGAGAATGAGCTAACAGAGGATGCAACAGTAGGCAAACTTGGAAAGCAGGTAATTGGGAAAGCAATTGGCATCAGGAAATTCTATCAGTAGGCAGCAGGGACAAGAAAAAATAGAGGGTAGTGAAGAAAGATCCTAGACCTAGATGGAGTGAGGTATTTGTAAGTTCAAAAAGTTAAGAAGTAAGGCATAATGAAACAACCATAAAAGAAAAACGATGCTAACACTGAAATCAACACCCTTCTTTCTGCCATGTCTTCAATTTGTCACCCTTTCGTCCATGAAGTGACAATCGCTGTAGACCTACTTGGTGCTTGACAATATGATTGTGAGTTCAGAGTGCTCTTCTGGAATCTTCCACTTCCTCTTCTCTAAGGTAAAGAATGATCCAGAGGCCCCAACATAAAGTATTGTTACTAACACGGATAAACTTGTTGATTCTCTTAGTTTTGGTAAAAGCGTGCATGTGTATGCCTAAGAGTTCGGATCTGTGAATAAAAAGTGGGCAGTCTTAAAGTAGGCATTTTAATAATATCAACAGGGGCATTTCAGTCAGTCAGCATGGCTTTGATTTCTAATTTTGCCAGCTCTCTTTTGTTTAATGCAGGGTACCATTTCCCAGCCAGTAGACTTTCTTCCCTGACGTTCTTATGTGTGTGTGTGAGAAAGAGAGAACTTTCTCTCCACTGTGGGCCTGCTTTTTGAACTTGCGTTGCTCACAAAATTAACGTATAAACAGGAATAGAAAAAAATAACAAAACTAAAATTAGTCTTGTTTCCTACTTTTTAGCAGCAGTGATATGATTTGCTAGAGGAGGAAATTGGAACTGTGAACTCAAACTAAACTTTTGAATTATCTGATGATTTCACTCATCCTTGTTATTCCTAACCCCAGGGAGGAACTCTGTGAGCCGGGGGATAGTTTCTTGCAAAACATAGTCCAGTTTCAAATGCTTCCTGCCAATTCTGAACAAGCATAAATTGTGTTTATTTCTAGAACATTTAGGTTGGCAATCTTAATTTAAAATATGCTGCCCATAATTTCATCACTTATGTAGTCATTAACTAAACTGGTAATGGTATCAAAACAAAATTGAGTTCCAATTTAGTTTTGCAAGCATATTTTTCACCACCCAAAACAGTTGTACGGCTAAGTATAAATACGGAGCATTCTTTGAATAGATAATTACCATTACCTAAATTAAGCAAGTGTTGAGTATTCTTTCAATCTTCTGATGGCACATTATTTCTGACTTTAACTGATAAGGGGCTGACTTATCTGCTTCTTGGTAAATGACTTACCGATAACTTTAATTGAATCCATTATTCCTTCTGAAACTGTGCTCTTTTTGTTTCTTGATTTGTACTATCTTCACGACATCTTAGTTGTTAAACAGGTGTTTAGGGTTATCACCTCTGGGAGAGTTTCTGTGGAAAACACTCAATACATTGGAAGTAGCTAGAGAATGACTTATTCTGCTCTGATCTTTGTAACCTTATGCAAACATATACTATCAAAATTCAACATCGATGCTTTATGATGGAAAATTCCATATAAGTATTAGGAGGGATACATCTTTCTATTTCTGGTTAATTGTTTTCCAAAGCTGTTGTAAGTGTCCTAAGTTTGTAGGATGCTTCACAATAGAAAAATGGTTCTCAGATCAGAAATTGGTGCATTGCATTCCCATCATTGGAGATGCCTGAGGAGTGTAAGTATTTTATAGATGGAGTAGATTTGCTGTAAAGTAACCTGTATAACTTTATTTGACTTTTTCCCACAGTTATTCAGAAAAACCTTTTCCTCCCCGATGGAAATAGTATTCCAAGAAACACATTTCAAGAAACACTGCTTTTTTTTTTTAATGCTTAAAACACTTTTACCAGTTTCTGTGTAACTGTTGTTGTTGTTTAGTGATTAAGTCATGTCTGAGTCTTTTGCGACCCCATGGACTATAGCCCGCCTGGCTCCTCTGTCCATGGTATTTCCCAGACAAGAATACTGGAGTGGATTGCCATTTCCTTCTCCAGATCTGTATAATTTCTATATGTCAAACATAGTGCACAATAAGCTGCCTCTGATCATCAAATTATATGCTAACTTTAAAACACAATGTATATTCCTCATTAAGTGGCCTTTTCTTCCATTCAGAAAATTGACTTGATGATACCTCGCAAATAATGCCAGACGGTTAAAATTAGGGTGCTGAGGAAAAGTCCAACAATGAAATGTTCCCCAGGCTTTTAGCATTTTCATTAAGTTACAAATCAAATTGATATATGCTTAAAATGACTATTAGTTTCTTGTTGAAAGGACTAGTATTCCTAGGGATGTGAGGATTAATACTTCCTCCTTCAAGGAGCTGTGACATTTGAAGTTCTATTTCTTCTTAAAGATCGTCCTTCTTGCCAGAAAAGTTTCAATACATTCGTATAACTAAAAAAATGACAGTTGTTTCTTGCTCTGTTTTGACTTTTCCTTAAACTGATGTTTCAACACAAATTTACTGTTTTCCTCTTACACAGGTGAGTTCTTACTTTACGTGGGACTGACATTTTCAGGAACCTTTGAGATGTTAGTGGAAATATCAATAGCATAAGACAGGCATCAATATTCAAGCATTCCTGTCCCCTGTTTGCTCTTGTGAGCAAACAAGTCCATTGAATCTCTCACCAAGTCTTCACATTGTAGGAAACGACACAACGAAAAGTAGCTGGACTTAAAATACCTGGCTCTGGGACTTCCCTGGTGGTCTAGTGGCTAAGACTCCAAGTGCCAGGGGTTGGGTTTGATCCCTGGTCAGGGAACCAGATTTCACATGCCTAAACCAACGCCCCTGTGTGCCCTGCAACTGAGACCCAGTGCAGCCAAATAAATAAAAATTTATCAAAAAATCTGGCCCTAAATAGAGGACTTGGGAAATAAAATAATGTCAAAGGGAAGAGCTGGAAGTCACCTCAGAAATCATCCAATTCAGAGGTTCTCCTGGGCAACTTGGAAGTAAACAAACCAGCAAGCAAAGATACAATGCTTAAGGGCCCAGCTCACAAAGATTCAAATTCAGTCGAGCTGGGGTAGTCTAACATCTGGGATTTAATAGTTTTTAAAACTCTCCTGTGGGGAGGAAAGATCTCAAGTACAGAGAGGGTTGAGGACAATTAATCTCACAAGCTTCCTCGTTTTATGAGTGAGGAAACTCTTGAGCAATTAAGTGATTTACATGCTTGTGTGAGTGCGTGCTAAGTCGCTTCAGTCGTGTCTGACTCTTTGGGACCCCAGGGACTGTAGCCCGCCAGGCTTCTCTGTCCATGGGATTCTCCAGGCAAGAATACTGGAGTGGGTTGCCATGCCCTCCTCCAGGGGATCTTCTGGATCCAGGGATCAAACCTGCATCTTTTATGTCTTCTGCATTAGCAGGTATATTCTTTACCACTAGCACCACCTGGGAAACCCTTACTTGCTTACTGTTGCTGAATTAATTAGTTCATTCAAATTAGAAAACAGATCTTCTGACTCTTAACCAGTGCCCTTTCACCCCACGGACTGACTCTCAGGCCTCTCTCCTGAGCTGTGTTACCTGGGAGAGTCACCCGACCTCTCTATTACCTTGTCAATCACACTTAACAAGGGTCATTTTAGGATCAGACAATCAATGGAAAACATGCCTGTGCAAGCTTAGACGGTATTGCTATTTCATCATCAATGATCCAAATCAATTTGTTCATTTGCATTAACAGGATGTTTCCTGTAAACTTTCACTTGAAAAAAGTTCTTTCCTCAATTTGGGTTATTTTTTATTATTTTTTTATTTTAAACTTTTTAGTTTGTGCTGGGGCAGAGCTGATGAACAAATGTTGTGATGGTTACAGGTCCACAGTGAAGGGACCCAATTGTGCATATACACACACCCATCCTCCCACAAATTCCCCTCCCATCTGGGCTGCCACATGACATTGAGCAGAGTTCCCTGTGTGATACAGTAGCTTTCCTCAATTTTTATTTGACTTCTAAGACCACTTCTTGTCATGTTATTCACTCCCAGATTCAGTGTCTTTCTGAATCCACTGAGTGGTTTTTACACATGTGTCCTAACATCCAACCCACTCTGGCACACAAAACCTTCTTAATAGTTTTCCAAAAGAAAACAAAAACAGGAATTCTTAAATAAGTGTGCTAACTCCATGTCCTGGACCATGACAATGCTTTGAGACACCACAAAACAAGAAAGCAAGTGAAGAGAAAGCACTCTCTCCACAGCTTCCCACAGCGACCCAGCCAGCAGACCTGTCCCTTTGGGATGGCCCACCCACTGCATCCCTGACCTTCAGAGCCCCCGTAGACAGCAGGCTCTCCCCACTGCTAGCCATTCCTCCACTCATCAGAGCCTCATCGTCAGTGGGTCTGCCTTATGCTAGGAACTCTACGCAGAGGCTGGAGAAAGGCTGTCCTTGGACAGGATTCAATGCCAGGGCTGCCAGTGTCTCTGCAAAGGAGATGAGCTGGGTTGCCTCCACACTTGAGCTCCAGGTAGTTCTTTGAGTCCTCTTTAGAATCTTGACATCAGGAGGCCAGTGGGTATGGATGGGTTGTTCAGCAGGTGGGTACTACTCTCCCACCCACTACCCTGGAAAAATGCAGAAAGTACCACTGACAAATGCATAACGGATCCATGGGTGCATGGACCCAGAGACTGCTATTATTTCTAGGCCATCAGAATTTAACTTGATGCTTCACTGAGAACTATAGGACAGCCTGCCTGCTCCTCATTACCGTGGATAATTGAAAGCTAGAAGTATGTCAGAGGGCTTCTTGTGGACCTTACTTTTCACCTACCATAAAGTGATAGCAGTTGGTAGGAAAATCATTTCATGGAGGGTCCCTAGAATGTGCCAATCTAAGCAGCTAACATCAGCCTCTGTAAATCAATCATGCCATGGTTTCAGCCTCATTACTGGAATTGGTGTTTAGGCTAAAGAAGTCAGTAAATACCAGAAAGTAAGCTTTATTGCAAAACAGACTGAAGTTCCAGTAAAGATGCTGTATGTGAACAGAAATGTGCTGGTTACAGATGTCCATCAGCCCTGATTCTAGGTAGCATATATTACAAAATGAAGGCAGGTGGGGGGTACCTGCAAGAGGCAAGGACAGATGCTCTTAGCAAGGCATTCCAATCAAAATCAAACTTTAATGTCCACAAGGGCTATGCCATGACTGGGTAGAATGAAATCAGACAGACTGGATTTTTTAAACTGTTTTAATTGACAGTCTTCTCCAGATAAACAAAACAGGCTCCGTTTTAATTTAAAAGCCTTCATCTATGACGCTGTACCTTGGGCAGAGCAGGTGTCCTGCGATGTGAGCTACACAAATCCTATAGATATGAAGAGGAAAGGGTGTATCTTTTTTGTTGTTGTTATTGTTCTTTAAAAAAATATATTTAATTTTTAATTGAAGAATAATTGATTTACAAAATTTTATTGTTTTCTGTTAAACGCCAACATGAATCAGCCATAGGTATACATATATTCCCTCCCTCTTGAACCTCCCTCCCATCTCCCTCCCCATCCCACCCCTATAGGTTGATACCGAGCCCCTGTTTGAGTTTCCTGAGCCATACAGCAAATTCCCATTGGCTATCTATTTCACATATGGTAATGTTAGTTTCCATGTTACTCTTTCCATACATCTTACCCTCTCCTCCCCTCTCCCCATGTCCATAAGTCTATTCTCTATGCCTGTTTATCCATTCCTGCAAATTCATTCTTCAGTATCATTTTTCTAGATTCTGTATATATGTATTAGTATATTATCTTTCTCTTTCTGACTTACTTCACTCTGTGTGATAGGCTCTAGCTTCATCTACCTCATTAGAACTGACTCAAATGTGTTCCTTATTATGGCTGAGTAATATTCCATTGTGTGTATGTACCACAACTTCTTTATCTATTTATCTGTCTATGGACATCTAGGTTGCTTCCATGTTCTAGCTATTGTAAATAGTGCTGCAGTGAACAATGAGATACATGTGTCTCTTTCAATTTTGGTTTCCTCAGGGTCAGTGCCTAGGAGTAGGATTACTGGGTCATATGGTGGTTTTATTCCTAGTTTTATAAGGAAAAAAATATCTTAAAGAGCTTTCTATCAGCCTTGTTTCTCAGTTTCTGCCTCCAAAATTCAGGGAAATAACACCTGGGGCTAGGAGGAGGAAAAGGGTGGTTGTTTTGCTCTAGAAATTGAATCAAGTTCCCCAAATTCTGTCCAATATCTTTTTGCCATTTATTCCTTATTTTTTGTTCTCAGACAGGGGAAGCATTCATTTCAAAGTTGCTCCTTAACTACAGGTTCCAGTTGAGGCCATGGGAAATGAAGAAGAAAGCTTTCCTCTATTGTTAGAATCACAGTCCCTGCTTAACACTTCTCCAATGTGCTCTACACTCTTACCAGGTCAAAAGAAGTTGTGGTACATATATACAATGGAATATTACTTGGTCATGAAAAGGAACACATTTGAGTCAGTTCTAGTGAGGTGACAGGAGAGCCTGGTGGGCTTCTGTCTATGGGGTCACACAGAGTCGGACACGACTGAAGTGACTTAGCAGCAGCAGCAGCAGTGAGGTGGATGAACCTAGAGCCTATCATACAGACTGAAGTAAGTCAGAAAGAGAAAAACAAGCATTGTATATTAACACATATATATGGAATCGAGAAAAATGGTACTGATGAATCTATCTGCAGGGCAGCAATAGAGAAGCAAACATAGAGAACAGACTTGTGGACACAGCAGGCAAAGGAGAGGGTGGGATGAATTGAGAGAGTAGCACTGAAACATATGCATCACTATATGCACAAGAGATAGCCAGTGGGAATTCGCTGTGGGACACAGGGGGCTCAAGTCAGTGCTCTATGACAACCTAGAGGGGTGGGGTGGAGTGGGAGGTGGGAGGAAGGAGACATATGTATTGTATACCTATGATTGACTCATGTTGATATATGGCAGAAACCAACACAACATTGTAAAGCAATTATCCTCTAATTAAAAATAAATAAATTTTTAAAAAGAACTAGAGTCTGGATTTTTCTATCCACTCATCCTGTGTTTTTATTTCTGATGTCTTAAGCTTATCTTTTGTGCAGCCAAAACTTCCACAGCAGCTCCTGAGCATATTCTAAAGGCTTTTTAAAAAATATCAGAACTCCATGCTGCTGTGTAAATTGCCCAGCAAGACAGACATGGTCTGTCAGGGTCCAAATCCCTCAGCCGGACAATGAGGCACTGCCCAATTTTGGGCTTGCCAGGTGGGCCTCTGTGGCCAGATTGGATTTGATGCTGAAGTTTAATGGTGAGGTAGGCAACTACTGAGCAAAAGAATCCACTTAGATGATTCATGGCCAAGTCTCACAAGATTCAAAGACAAAAATGCTGTGAGCAGCCCTCAAAGGGTCCAGGGAGTTTAATTCTGAGTTATTACAGTGCTAAGCCTCGAAAATTTATCTAAAAAATTTGAGGGGTGTTTGCTCTTATTTTCAGAGTGGAGGAATAGAGGTAGAATAAGGAGAAATGCTAGTTTGGGTTCAAGTTCAAACTAGTGACCATCAGGAAGAAGAATAGAGGCTTGTGAACAACCAGTCTTAGAGAAGCTTATTTGATTATGTGTTTGGTTTTTGTGCCAGGACCATGCTGTTTTAATTACTGTAGCTTTTCTGGGGAGTCTGAAATCAGGAGCATGATACCTCCAGTTTTGTTCTTTTCTCTACAGACTGTCTTGGCTGTTTGGGGTCCTTTGTGTTCCCATGTAAAATTTAGCATTATCTGATATAATTCTGGGGAAAATGTCAAGGGTATTTTGATAAGAATTGCACTAAACACATAGATTACTTTTGGTAGTATGGGCATATTAACAACATTAATTCTTCCAATCCATGAACAAGAGATATCTTCCCATCTATTTGTACTGTCTTCAATTTCCTTCATCAGTGTCTCATAGTTTTCAGAATATAGGTCTTTCATGTCCTTAGTTAAGTGTATTCCAAGGTACTTTATTCTTTTTGATGCAATTATAAATAGGATTGTTTTCTTGAATTCTCTTTCTAGTAATTTATTATTCACGTATAGAAAAGCAACAGATTTCTGTTATATGTTAATCTTGTATCCTGAAATTTTACTGGATTCATTTATTGATTCTATTAGTTTTTTGGTGAAGACTTTAGGGTTTTCTATTTGTTCTATGCAAAGAGCTACAGTTTTACTTCCTCTATTTCAATTTGGATGGAAGATACTGTGCAAAAAGTCATCAGAGGTAGGAGGGAGGGGTGTAAGGGGAGTATTAGACTAGGATGGCAGCTAAAGAGGAGGTAGGTGGTGAGGAGTCAATTGAGGACCCAGGAAAGACAAGAGGGTGCTGGGGTTAGGGAGCCAAGGGAGGTGGGTAGTATGGGGCTGAAGCTCAGAAGTGGAGTCTGTTCTGAGGAATAAAGAAGGTATGGAATACACACATACACACGCACACACACACAGTGGAATACTACTCAGCCATAATTTTTTTTTCTTTTGAATGAAATTTGCTTTTTGCAACAAAATGCCTATACTTGGAAGGTAATATGCTAAAGTAATACGCTAAGTTAAATAAGTCAGAGAGAGAGACAAATACTGTATGATATGGAATGAATGAATGAAGTGGAATACTGTATGATTCCACTTATATGCGGAATCTGAAAAATAAAACAGCCTAGTGAATATAACAAAAAAGAAACAGACTCACATTTAGAGACAATAAACTAATGATTACCAGTGGGGAAAGGAAAGGTTGGGAGAGGCAAGATAGTGGTAGAGGATTAGGGGTACAAACTATTAAGTATAAAATAAATAAGCTACAAGGACATATTGGACAACACAGAGAATATAGCCAATATTTTATAGTAACTACAAATGGAGTATAAGTTTTTAAAATTATAAATCACTATGTTGTACACTAGTAGCAAACAATACTGTACACAGCTATACTTTAAACAAATCCAAAAAATTTTTAAAAGAAAAAAGTTATATTATATTTCTAAATCATTTTTTGAGTTCTGTCACTATTCTAAATTTTCCCATTCTGACTTATATTGTTCATTTATCTCTTGTATTATATTCTCAATTTTTAAAATATTTTTGAAATAGCATATTATATATTTTATTTTTAAGTGTGAATAAAGAAATGGCAACCCACTCCAGTATTCTTGCCTGGAAAATCCCATGAACAGAAGAGCCTGGTAGGCTACAGTCCATGGGGTCGGAAAGAGTCGGACACGACTGCGCGACTTCACTTTCACTTTCATAGTATTTAACTTACTATTGTTCATTTTAATGTGAATTTGTTTTTCCTAGTGTTTAAAAAGAAGCAAGCTTTAAGACAGAGTTAATAACTGCACAATTTCCTTTCAAGTTCTTGTGTGGTATTTGAAAGAGTGCAGATTTTTTTTCCTGAAAATTTCCAGCTCTTTTTCCTCCCCAGGTTTTATCTGGACCTTCTCCTTCCTTCATCACTATTGCCTCTGTCCTCAATTTTTACTCGTATCTAATTGTTTCTCCTCCATGTGTGTTTCTGGTATGAACAGCATCGTAACTAGTACACACAGAGAGTTCACGAGTGCTAGCCTCAGTCCCTCCAGTCCTCATCCCCAGGCTGTTAGTACTACTACTGGATTGAGTAAAGTCTCTCCCAGTTTCTCAAACTGGCATTCTACACTTGTACTGAATATCTACAAGCAAGGACATGAGAACTCTCTTAATCTCAGGTGTGACAGACATCTTCTTCTTCCCTATGTTTCTCCCCGCATGGAAGCTGAAACATCTAGTTTTTGTGGTTATTGGTAATCTGTTCCCATCTGCTTGTATTTGGAGGAGGGCATGGCAACCTACTCTAATATCCTTGCCTGGAGAATCCCCATGGACAGGGGAGCCTGGTGGGCTACAGTCCATGGGGTGGCAGAGTCAGACTTGACTGAGTGACTAAGCACACACACTGCTTATATTTTGGTGTTAATGGGGACACACTGTCAATTTTTTGTGTTGTTCATGAGTTTTTTTCTTTTTTTTTAAATCTTCTTAGCTAGTTGTACCTTTTTAACATGACAACTAGAAAGATCCAAAAATCATATTGCCACCTCTGGCCCAATGGTCTTAGATTTTCTCTAAATAAATTAATAGTTTTTGTATGTCCTGTGCTGTGCTGTGCTGTGCTGTTCTTAGTCAGTCAGTTGTGTCTGACTCTTTGCAACCCCATGGATTGTAGCCCACCAGGCTCCTCTGTCCATGGGGATTCTCCAGGCAAGAATACTGAAGAGGGTTGCCATGCCCTTCTCCAGGGGATCTTCCCAACCCAGAGTTCAAACTCATGTATCCTGCATTGCAGCAGGATTCTTTACTATCTGAGCCACCAGGGAAGCTTGTGCGCGCGTATGTGTGTGTGTGTGTGTGTGTGTGTCACATTGCTCAGCCATGCCCAACTCTTGTGACCCCATCGACTGTAGCCTGCCAGGCTCCTCTGTCCATGGGATTCTCCAGGCAAGAATACTGGAGAGGGTTGCCATGCCCTCGTCCAGGGATGTTCCCAACCCAGGGATCAAATTGCATCTCTTATGTCTCCTGCATTGACAGCTGGATTCTTTACCACTAGTGCCACCTGGGAAGCCCCCAGTGCAGGTGGTACTGGTTCAATCCCTTGTTGGAAAGCTAAGATCCCGCATGCCTTGTAGCCAAGAAACCAAAACACAGAACAGAAGCAATGTTGTAACAAATTCAATAAAGACTTTAAAAATGGCCCACATAAAAATATCTTTAAGATTTTTTTTTAATAAAAATTAAACTAGGATTTATAGAGCAGAGTTAAATGCAATCCTTGGTCATTCTTCACATGATATGAGTCAAGCTAGAAAACTGTCCTTGTTACACAACTATCTCTGCTCATAGTTTTTCCTCCACTTACACCAGTGATAGAAAATGGCATCAAGGGTGGGTAGGGAGTCATGGCAACCTTAATTCAGTCACTTGATCCTGAGCACCAACATGTTTTCTGCCAGGTTTTCTGGAGTGTGAAAAGGTGAGTTGTGCAAGTCGCAGGAAAATCAATGTTCTCACCTCACCAGAAACTCTGGGCTGCTCCTGAATGGCTGAAGGGCACCACAATTTCAGGAGAACAGCTTCTTTCTTGACTCATACAAATGGGTCTTGACTTTCAGTTACCAGGGGTTAATTTAAACAGACATCAGAAAGCCATTCAGGCCCCCAGCCAGAGAGAGAGCCGAGAAAACTTGACAACTAGCAGCTTCTGCGGAACGAGGCTGTTGCTGGTGTTGCACTTGTCTGTGACTTACTTTGCCCATCTCCCCAAGCAGCCTACAGCTAGGAAAGTTTTAAATGTACATTTCCATACACTCTTTTAGAACAAAGAATACATGGCTTTTCTAGTTCTTAAAGACAGCAAGATCTGTAGGCTTTGAGGGTACAGTGAAACCACAAGAAAGAAAGAATTAGAGAATGGGTAGACTATCCACACACCACTCCTCTGGGATAACTTAGAACCATTATGGAAGTGCATAAGGCAGAGTACAGAACTCCTGGAAAGGGGTCATGCAGAGGTAGGTTCTGAGTGATGTCATCAGAGAGGAAAAGAGGAGGTAGTGCTGTCAGCGAAATAGCAGCTGGGTGCATCTATGGAAAATATATGCATGTCATTCAGAGACTGTGTGTTCCAGTGACCTGCTCCTCTAGGAGTTCTGTTTCTTGTTCTCTGTGTATATTTTTGATGCCCTCATTATTGGACAGCAAGGAGATCAAGACATTCAATCCTAAAGGAAATTAACCCTGAATATTCATTGGTAGGACTGATGCAAAGAATTGATTCATTAGAAAAGATTCAGATGCTGGGAAAGATTGAATGCAGGAGGAGAAGGGGGCGACAGAGGATGAGATGGTTGGATGGCATCATGGACTCAGTGGACATGAGTCTGAGCAAACTCTGGGAGAAAGTGACGGACAGGGAAGCCTGATGTGCTGCAGTTTGTGGTGTTGCAAAGAGTCTGACATGACTTAGCAACTGAACAACGTTTGAAACGGATGGGGAATATATTGTCAGAAAGGAGATGAAACTATTAGATAATTAGATTACATCTAGCCAGAAGATGGAGCCAAACAGTGCTTTATTTTTCCTCTTAAATTGTTCATTGCTCTAGGGACTTCACTGACAGCCCAGTGGTTTAGACTTCGCTTTCCAACGAAAGGGTGTGGTTTTGATCTCTGGTTGGGGACCTAAGACCCCACATACCTTGTGGTTCAGTTCAGTTCAGTTCAGTTCAGTCGCTCAGTCGTGTCTGACTCTCCGCGACCCCATGAATCACAGCACGCCAGGCCTCCCTGTCCATCACCAACTCCCGGAATTCACTCAAACTCATGTCCACAGAGTCGGTGATGCCATCCAGCCATCTCATTCTCTGTCGTTCCCTTCTCCTCCTGCCCCCAACCTTTCCCAGCATCAGAGTCTTTTCCAGTGAGTCAACTCATCGCATGAGGTGGCCAAAAGCCAAAAAACATAGAACAGAAGCCATATTGTAACAAATTCAATAAAAACTTAAATGGTCCACATCAAAAAAATCTTTTAAAAATTGCCCATTGCTCCAAATTGGCACTATCTCAGCTAAATATAAAGGACTTTCTCCTTTTCTGACTTATTCCCTCTTGCTCACCTCCCCTGACAGTCCAGACCACCTGATCCCTGGTTCTGGGTATCCCTATTGTGAGAATATTTGCCACAGCAGTTTAACTACACAACTAATTGGCCATAAGTCAATTTTGCTGTAAAAGAGAAGATAACTGTTTGATAGTCTGGTTTGACAGTCTGGTTACAACTGATTGACAGTTTGGTTTCATGTCTCCATAAATATAGAGCTCCCATATTGCTTGTAATCGTCTAGACAGCAACAAGGAGACATGACAGCCTTAAAATAGTGGATAACAACTACATATATCTACTTATAAAAGTACAGTGATAAGAAAACTTACTGGAAGTATGAAATAATAGTTTAAAGCCAGCCTGCATATTACATTAGACTGGACTAGAAAATAACATACTTGTTTGCAAATCCTTCAGTGAGCAAATCCCTCCCATTCATTAAAATTAAAAATTTACCAAGCTATGATAAATGTAAAAGAGGCAGCTGGTAATTCACAATGGTCTGCAAGAGCATTAGTTATTGATTCTTTGGCTGATTTCAATACAGCAGCTTGCCCTCTCATGCCACCTTTACCCAATTTATCACACAATATTAGAAGTTGGAGGCAAAAGAAGAATCAGTCTTCTCCTATGATCCAAAATAGAAATGGTTACGTGATTCCTGATGAAAACAAGTTTCTTGAAAATGGTGAAGACTTTTTGCTATTTTGATAGTGGAGACCATGGTGTAGATAGAATTTTGTTATTCAACACAGAATCTGGCTTAGACAATTTGGCAAAATACAGGGACTGGGCATGTGATGGAACATTTAAATGTAGTCCAGATATGCACTACCAATTATTCACATTATATTTGGATAAGAAATAGCAGCATCTCTCTTGTGCTCATTTTACTTCCAAGGAAATCTAAAGAGACTTAACAGTAGTCTTGTTTTTTATATCGTAAATAACTTACATCTGATATTAGATCTCAAATCCTTAATGATCAACTTTGATAAAGGAAGTATCATTGCTTTCTCTAAGGTATCAGTTCAGTTCAGTTGCTCAGTCGTGTCTGACTCTCCGCGACCCCATGAATCACAGCACGCCAGGCCTCCCTGTCCATCACCAACTCCCGGAGTTCACTCAAACTCATGTCCACAGAGTCGGTGATGCCATCAAGCCATCTCACTCTCTGTCGTCCCCTTCTCCTCCTGCCCCCAATCCTTCCCAGCAGCAGAGTCTTTTCCAGTGAGTCAACTCATCATATGAGGTGGCCAAAGTATTGGAGTTTCAGCTTTAGCATCAGTCCTTCCAATGAACACCCAGGATTGATCTTTAGAATGGACTGGTTGGATCTCCTTGCAGTCCAAGGGACTCTCAAGAGTCTTCTCCAGCACCACAGTTCAAAAGCATCAATTCTTCGGTGATCAGCTTTCTTCACAGTCCAACTCTCACATCCTTTTATACCCAAATACAATTATAATCATGAATGAACATACATTTAAGTGTATTCAAATAATTTTTGTATTTTTATTTTTCATGATAAAATCTTGTTCAGTTCAGTTCAGTTGCTCAGTCGTGTCTGACTCTTTGTGACCCCATGAATCACAGCACACCAGGCCTCCCTGTCTATCATCCACTCCAGGAGTTCACTCAAACTCATGTCCATCGAGTCGGTGATGCCATCCAGCCATCTCATTCTCTGTCGTCCCCTTCTCCTCCTGCCCCCAATCCCTCCCAGTATCAGACTCTTTTCTAATGAGTCAACTTGTCGCATGAGGTGGCCAAAGTATTGGAGTTTCAGCATTAGCATCAGTCCCTCCAATGAACACCCAGGATTGATCTCCTTTAGAATGGACTGGTTGGATCTCCTTGCAGTCCAAGGGACTCTCAAGAGTCTTCTCCAACACCACAGTCCAAAAGCATCAATTCTTCGGCGATCAGCTTTCTTCACAGTCCAAATCTCACATCCATACATGACCACTGGGAAAACCATAGCCTTGACTAGATGGACCTTTGTTGGCAAAGTAATGACTCTGCTTTTTAATATACTATCTAGGTTGGTTGTAACTTTTCTTCCAAGGAGTAAGCGTCTTTTAATTTCATGGCTGCAATCAGCATCCACAGTGATTTTGGAGCCCCCAAAAATAAAGTCTGACACTGTTTCCACTGTTTCCCTGTCTATTTCCCATCTTGTTAGATTTTCATTATTAATTTTTCATGTTTCCATTACATCCTTTTCAATGTCTCTTGTATGTTTATTTTTGTTATTTTATGTTTTAAGGCAAAATTGTCTTTTGGCCAGTTAGTTGTGCAAGACAAATGATTGTAGCAAAGATGCTTAGAGTGAAAATACCAGATATACTTTTCACCCCTCCAACCCTTCCCCAGGGTATTGGACTTCAGTTATGTTGCTCCATCTTTATTTCTCACTTCTTTCTCAAAGAGTTGGGGGAGTTGAGGGCAGGTTGGAGGGCCTTAAGTTCCTTGGATACATTGCAGTAAAATATTTATTGGTAAACACACCCTTATTTATTATAATATGACCACTTCTTTCAGCATAACACCAAGACATTATTATAATATGTTTCCTTTTTTCTGTTGTGTCAAATATCTACTTTAATTGCTCTTGTTTGGCAAGGGTTGTGCTCAGAGAGAGAGGAGAGCCCCCTTCTGCCCCTGCTCCCAAGAAGTGGGTTCAAAAGTGGGAGGAGAGCCCCTCCTATCTCATGCACACTTGCAAGTCCAGCACAAGCATGTCATTAAACTCACCAGAGAATAGTTCTCACAAAAGCTAGAAAATGCAGGTCGCAAAGTTTTTCCTGCATGCTAATGCAGAGAAGACACAGAATATGCTAGTTATGCAAAACAGACCATCTAGTTTTAAAAATAAACTGAACTGGGGGCAGTTTCAACCTTTTCTGCTCGTAGGTTTTACTGCAGGAGCCATCTTTGTAAATCCCTGTGTAGTACCAGGTGCTTGTACATGTTAATTTCCTTATCTGTGGAAGGTAACCTTGTAAATTTGAAGGCTGCTTATAATTAAAAGTATTTATACAAAGTATGAAACATATAAATATGAACAAGTAGTAATAGAACAAACACTCTTTAAAAGGTTATTCCTAAATATCGTATTTTTCCCTAAGACACAGAATTATACTATCTATTTTTTAGAGACAACTTCAGAAATAAATGTGTCTCTAAAGCAACCAGTTGTATGTGAAGCTGGAAATACTAACCATATCATCCCTCTCCCCTTTTCCCTGATTCCTGGGAGGCTGAGGCAATATCAGTAATGGATACATTTAGATATGGGCAAGATATACATTTAACAAGCTCCACAAAGGAAAGCTTGTTTGCCACATCACTGTGCTCTCCAAAGTCAGCTGGGATTATTGCAAAGGGCAACTGTCTCTCCATCTCTTATTGTAGTGCAGAGAAATGTCCTTGGTAGTCAGAATTACCCACTTTATACAAGGCAGTCTTCAAAACATTTCTAAATATCATAATTCACCATCACAGAGACCATGTTATTAGAGAAAATAAAATTATTAAGCTGGAGTAAGAGGTCAGGCTGTCCAGTATTAACATGCCATAACAACACAGAAGATGTTGCAGTAAAGTAACCTGACCTTCCTGTTACAAATGAAAATCAAGTGTAAGCTTTTACTGTTATATTAACAATTATGTAATCCTCTAAAGGTAGCTTTTATGACATGAAGGATTCAATGTTCTTAGAACATATTGTGTGCATCTGTGCTAAGTTGCTTCAGTTGTGTTCAGCTCTTTCCAACCCCATGGACTGTAGCCCAAGCTCCTCTGTTCATGGGATTATCCAGGCAATGATATTTGGAGTGGGTTGTCATGCCTTCTTCCAGGGGATATTCCCCACCCAAGGATGGAACCCACATCTCCTGTGGTTATTGCATTGTAGGCAGATTCTTTACCACTTAGCCACCAGGGAAGAAGCCCTTAGTCCACATTAGAACCATTCTTAAATTGAATCTTTTCTCTCATGAGTAGAATGACATCTAAATGAGTAGAATGACACTTTCTAAAAGGTGCTCCCTTGGGAACTAATAACCATAATGAACATGTATATTTGACCAGTTGTTATAGAGAAATCATTCCATTTGCTAAGCACTTCTTGATCACCTACTGCCAAATATGGTGAGACAAGATGAATAAAAGATCTAGAATCTGCCTTTCAGAAGGATATAATCTTTCTGAGAAAACAAAAAGGTTTTAAAAAATAGAAAGTAAGACAAGGTAGAATATGAAGTAGAAATAATAAATGCTACAGGAGAGATTGCAATGAAAAGGAATGTTAGGGGAGGCCCAGAGCTTGGCAAGAAGGTAGGAAAACCAACATGAACAAAATGCTAGTGGGCAAAAGAGCATGGCAGGTTTAGGACACAGTGAAGAACCTCGGGAAATGAAGCTATTACCAGGAAAAGTGCTTAGATGATAAGCAAGTTTCATCCAAGGAAAAGGAAATTTTCAACTGATCTCATAAACAATGAAATTATGGAAGTCAAAATGAATCGTGCAAGCAGATGGCAGAGGCACACAGAATAAACTCAAAGATTAACCATATGCAACCTGAAAACTTAGGATGGGCTTTTGCAGTAATAGATTCATGAAGGAATTAGAGTTGATGGTGGAGTCCATGAGACTAGACAGAAAAAAACCAAACTGAGAATATGAGGGAAGGACTGCATTAAGAAATGGTTCAAGGGAAACTAAGGTTCTGAAGATCAGGCCTAGGACAGTCCCTGATGGACAATGGTTATTCAATGGATGGTTATTTGAATGGGTAGCTAATAAGTAAAGCTCAAATTCTGATCCTGGGTGATCAAGACATTGATAGACAGTAAATGATGGATAGTAGTGTTATAAGCACCCTCAAAGTGGCTCAGCTATCTCTGAGATGACCCCAAAATGATCGCTCAAGGTCAGTTCATTTAATTCAGTTTTTCAGAAATCAAATACACTAGCTTAGTGGTACATAAGAGAGCTTTTAAATATTTCCCTTCTTGCCTAGTTGGCTTTGACGTTCATGAATTTGGAAAGATGAAGCCATATTAGGGGTTGAGAGATAGGCTAACTTTCCTCCATATTCTTCTTTTACAAAAAAGATTGTTGATTGAGCTGACTATGCTTTTGATGAGTAAATATTTTGCATGGGCTCATTTGCACATGAACATATTCACTTTACACTGAACAGCATGTGATTTTGCCTGAACATAATAAGCTGTTCCCATCAGGGCAGTTCTGCTCACTTTCATAGCCTTCAGAATAACTCCTTCTCTCTTCCTGCTCCTGGTCTTAAATCATTTCCTTATTGCTGTTGCTTTGGCCGAAAGATCCCATAATAGCTTCTGCCTTAAGCACTGGGACATGGAAATCACTGCAACAGTCACAATAGCCTGGCTGGTGTGAAGGACGGGAAAGACCAGGCAGTGATTGGAAACAAGCCAACGCACAGTATTACATTAGCAAAGAAGACACAGGCCACCGCCTCGTTCTTGAAACTCTACACCCTGTTTTATTTTCAAGTTTATAAATTTGCAACGTTTCTTTGCAAGGGAATATTTTTGTAAAAAAGCCAAAACAAGCAGTATTTAACCCGAGACCAGAGATCTCTAATAATTTTATATTTTTTCCATCATTACATGTTGGTAGTGCCATTTAGTTGGTTATTCCTGGATCCATTGTTATCTTTAGTTCTAATTAAAAACCTCTCCAGGGGAGGATTTGAAAGCTATGAAGGTGCTGCCACCTTGAGGATTCTTCCTGTCCATCTGAAGATTTATCGGTTCAAGCAAGAGGTTCAAGAGATCTATGGATCAAGATGTGGTCTCTTTTATTCTATAAAGAAACTGAAGTAAACTATAGTTCTCCCATTTGGGATATTGCAGAACATGGAGACACACACCTTGATGGCTAATGGCGCTTTTTACTCTTAAGCTGGATGTTTCAGAATCAGGTGCCACAAGCATTGATGTGAAGTGGTCTTTCACATTTTCCTTACTGATGACTCTTGGACTCACACGAACCTTATCATACAATTTCTCACCTTTACTTTCCATAAACAAGACAAAATCATTGGAGAAAGAAGATAGGGTATTATTTCATTGCAATTGAAATGGACCCTATGGTCCTTGACTGTCCCCTCCCCCATGTCCTCTGCCTGCCTTTTGTCTGTGGAAAACTTAAGTCAAAGAATAAGTTTAATCAAGGAAATGCAGAAACAAAGGAAAACAGTCAAAGGAGACCAAATAAGAATAATCTAGTCATGAGGCATAGTCAAGGACAGTTAGTCCTTTCTCAAGGGCTATAGTAATGAGGTTTCCCTGGTGGCTCAGATGGTAGAGAATCTGCCTGCAATGCGAGAGACCTGGGTTCAGTCCTTGGACCAGGAAGATCCCCTGGAGAAGGGCATGGCAACCCATTCCAATGTTCTTGCCTGGAGAACTCCATGGAAAGAGAAGCCTGAAGGGCTACAGTCCATGGGGTTCCAAAGACTCGGACACAACTGAGTAACTTTCACTTTCATAGATAATATTCTGAGACACATCCTGTGAGTTCTTTTATAGATACTAAAGCACCAGGTAGAAGAAGTTAACTACATGATCTACCCACAACAGAAGCTGTCACAATTTCGAGAATTGGTCTCCAAGAAATGGGAACAAGTGGACCCTGGAACTTAAGATGAACTGTACCTAAAAAAACCGAGATGACTCTGGTCAGACTGCCGATGACCAATTTAAAGATGACTGTCACAGCTGACTGTGCTGTTTCTACCTGTGGCCCCTTTCTTCTGTCTCTTGCCCCACTGGTTGCCAATGAGTGATGGGAGCTGGCATTTGGACAGATGTCTACCCTCCCCCCTCCCCAGATGCAGCATCTGAAACAAAGCAAACTGTCCTTCCCACCAACCTGTCCTGTTTATTGGCTTTTGAGCAACAAACAATGTGACCCACTCACCTTTTGGTAACAATCGACACTAATAACTAACAAAGTACAGATATAGTCACAGAAAGAGAATGACAAAACCCTAACCTTTCCAACTCTTCCAAATGCTATCAATTCTTTCAGCATTAAAGCTGTAACTAGGCCAATGGTGCTCTAAAAAATCCCCTGCTCAGAAAACAGAGGAGTTATGGATGGTATCTCCCTCCTAGATTTAAGAAAAGGGGCAGGATGGTTGCCAAATCCATCATCATCTACAAATGAAAAGACGAGATATATTACCAAAGGTATTCTTTATTGACTAGTCCTCATTTGATGAGCTTTAGTTCTACGTATACCAGTTTGATGTATTTTTTAAAAATAAACTTATACAGTCTGGGGGAATTTTTTCGATTTCTTGGCTTTCAGGAGCCTTTCTCATTAACCCTTTAGTATTTTCCTTGTGAATTCTTCAGTACTGTGTTTACCAAGATGCCTGCTTCTGGCATGCTGAGGAAAGGAAGATTTGAACTTCAACTGAACCTGAGGCCTCAGCACAGCTATGGGGGCAGAAATGGTTCCATTTCCCCCATTAAAAAGCTTTCATTTGCAAAAGCCACAGATGAAATTTCATCTGCTTTGCATCAGTGTAGTTTATAACTTGAAAGAATTTGGCACCACCACCTTAAACCCCATTATTGGTATTTCCCCCTTTGAGGGGAAATAATACATTTACGGCTTGGTTTTTGTTTATTTAGATTTTGTTTAAAAAATAAATCACAGGGGCGCCCTCACATTCTTCACCCCTCATTCAAATGCTTTATTCTGGGCTGTTCTGAACTGATCATCTCTGGAATGACAGCCATATGTGTTTTTTTTTTTTTTTTTTTGGTCTCCATGTGCATTGCCAAGCAACCTGGGACTCTGTTGGCACTTACAAACACCCTCTTGCATCAGAAACATTGCTTTCTCTAGAGGAAAATTAAATGGCATATTTTTTACTTTTTTCCTTAGAAAATGTAATCATGGGACAAACTTGCTTTCTCTCTCTGCATATTCTCATACTACAAAGATGTTATTGCTAAGTTGCCAAGTTATGTCCAACTCTTTGAAACCCCATGGACTATAGCCCACCTGACTCCTCAGTCCATGGGATTTCCCAGGCAAGAATACTGGAGCAGGTTGCCATTTCCTTCTCCAGGGGATCTTCCTGACCCAGGGATCAAACCCATGTCTCATGAATTGGCAGGTGAATTCTTTACCACTGAGCCACGAGGAAAGCCCCAGGTACTGATTAGACCCATAAAATGTAGTTTAATTTGAGGAGCCCCAAGTTATTGTGATTAAACATTGACAGCCACAGGGAGGAGTCTATGGAGGTCACTGCAGGACATATCTGTTCAAAACGAAGATTTTTGAGGACGAGAGCTGGTCTCTCCTACTTAGAGAGTAGGACCTACATGAATGAGAGGAAAAAAAGAAAATAAAAAGAGGTACTTGCTGGAGGGTGGTTGAGAGCTACTAGCAATCAGCAGTGGCTTTGCTCAGAGAGTCCTCGGCGCTGGGGAGGAGTCCAGTCCATCTTTGTCACTTCCACAGATGGTATTAACATTTCCCAGAATTAACCACTTTCATTTCTACATGTGTGACATGCAAAAACAGTGGTGAAATGAATACAAAATCTACTAAAATAAGCCCCCATTTCATTCACCTCCTCTTTTGGCTAGGTTTCTTCTCCCTGAACCAAGTCCTTGTAACTTAGCTCCTCTTAGCTTGTGAGCACATGGAACTTAATTAGCGATCATTATCAGTATGCATGTCTGATTTAACATTCATTCTGACAGTATGGAGAAACATTTTTGGCCATAAAGTATTTGGCTGAATTGAATAGGTTTTGCCCCATAAGAGAGAGAGGACAAATCTTTGCCAAAAGCATAGTAGCGACAATTCTTCTTTCAAATAAAATTTAAAAAGCAAAATGTTCATCTTATTCTGCAATTCTAAAAATAAAAGAAGGCAAAAATGCAATTGTTGTGCTTCTAGACAGGTGAAGTCATAAGTTTTATGATTCATGTTATCCTGCCCCAATAGCAGAAGCACTTGAAAAAATATTTAACTCAATGACAAAATTATATGCTATT
The DNA here is from genome assembly GCF_049115385.1 of Moschus berezovskii. Taxonomy (NCBI): domain Eukaryota; kingdom Metazoa; phylum Chordata; class Mammalia; order Artiodactyla; family Moschidae; genus Moschus; species Moschus berezovskii. The sequence continues at coordinate 55,705,245 of NC_142469.1, forward strand.
TGTGCTATCTGTCTTCTTCATCTGAAAAGAGAAATAAAATGTGACTTACAAGGTAAGTACGATACAGGTAGTTAGAACAATGAGAATTTCAAGATAAGCAGCTGACTTAATCACATGAGTTTCTATTGCCAATCTTAGATAACAATAGAATAATGGTAACTATAAACCAGGTACTGTGTTAGAAGCTTTAGAGCTGTCATCTCATTTAGTCCACCCAGCCCTACAAGGAAGTTGCTTTTATTTTTCTATTTTACTCTGACACTTAATGAAATGGGACAATTTGCATAGAGTGATACAATAGGAAATGGCAGGTCAGAATTCAAGTACCTGGAGTTCAACTCCGGAAAGCACCCTGTGGGCAGCCACACAGTGAGGATCAACCCATTAGCATCAGTCATTTATTCTATTTCCATTTCAAGATTCTTATTTATGGTGACAATTAACCTTGGTTCATATTGTCCCTTGAGTGGTGACTTTTGGTGTCTACAGCACCTAAATTCATTTCAAGGAAGATCTAAAAAAAGCCTGCCCAGTTTTATTTGTGTGTTTTTCCAAGTTATAGTGAATAAGGAAACAGTCTTAAAAATAACAGTGTTTCTAAAAAGTCAAAAGAATTCAATTTTAGATAAAATAAGTAGGCAGTCTATTATTTAGGTATAAAAATAGACAGAATGAAAGACCTGGCAGTTGAACAATGCATTCATTCTGTCACTCCATTAGAAATTTTACCAAAAAAAATAGCTTAATCTGCTATATTTAAAATAGCACTTCCTTGGCAATCCTGTGACTCAGACTCTATGCTTCCAATGCAGGGGGTGCAGGTTCAGTCCCTTGTCAGGGAACTAGAGTCCATGTGCTTGCTATGTGGAGCAGAAAAAAAAGTATAAAAAAATTTTAATTAAAATAATAAAATAGATCAACAAAGACCTACTGTATGGCACAGGGAACTCTCCTCCATATTCTGTAATAACCTAATGGGAAAAGAACTTGAAAAAGAATGGAAATATTTATGACTGAATCACTTACATCTGAAACTAACACAACATTGTTATCTACTCCAACATAAAATTTAAACATTTTTAAAAGTTTAAAGAATAAATTAGTAAACCTTTAGTAGTTTTATAATCATTTTGCCCTTTGTTACTGTTCACGGTGGCCACAGGACTGGAAGAGGTCAGTCTTCATTCCAATCCCAAAGAAAGGCAATGCCAAAGAATGCTCAAACTACCACACAATTGCACTCATCTCACACGCTAGTTAAGTCATGCTCAAAATTCTCCAAGCCAGGCTTCAGCAGTATGTAAACCGTGAACTCCCAGATGTTCAAGCAGGTTTTAGAAAAGGCAGAGGCACCAGAGATCAAATTGCCAACATCCGCTGGATCATGGAGAAAGCAAGAGAGTTTCAGAAAAACATCTATTTCTGCTTCATTGACTATGCCAAAGCCTTTGACTGTGTGGATCACAATAAACTGTGGAACATTCTGAAAGAGATGGGAATCCCAGACCACCTGACCTGCCTCTTGAGAAACCTGTATGCAGGTCAGGAAGCAACAGTTAGAACCGGTCATGGAACAACAGACTGGTTCCAAATAGGAAAAGGAGTGCGTCAAGGTTGTATATTGTCACCTTGCTTATTTAACTTATATGCAGAGTACATCATGAGGAACGCTGGGCTGGAAGAAGCACAAGCTGGAATCAAGATTGCTGGGAGAAATATCAATAACCTCAGATATGCAGATGACACTACCCTTATGGCAGAAAGTGAAGAGGAACTCAAAAGCCTCTTGATGAAAGTGAAAGAGGAGAGTGAAAAGGTTGGCTTGAAGCTCAACATTCAGAAAACAAAGATCATGGCATCTGGTCCCATCACTTCATGGGAAATAGATGGAAAAACAGTGGAAACAGTGTCAGACTTTGTTTTTTTGGGCTCCAAAATCACTGCAGATGCTGATTGCAGCCATGAAATTAAAAGACGCTTGCTCCTTGGAAGGAAAGTTATGACCAACCTTGATAGTATATTAAAAAGCAGAGACATTACTTTGCCGACCAAGGTCCGTCTAGTCAAGGCAATGGTTTTTCCCGTGGTCATGTATGGATGTGAGAGTTGGACTGTGAAGAAAGCTGATGGCCGAAGAATCGATGCTTTTGAACTGTGGTGTTGGAGAAGACTCTTGAGAGTCCCTTATACTGCAAGGAGATCCAACCAGTCCATTCTAAAGGAGATCAATCCTGGATGTTCATTGGAGGGACTGATGCTAAAGCTGAAACTCCAATACTTTGGCCACCTCATGAGACGAGTTGACTCACTGGAAAAGACTCTGATGCTGGGAAAGGTTGGGGACGGGAGGAGAAGGGGACGACGGAGAATGAGATGGCTGGATGGCATCACCGACTCTGTGGACATGAGTTTGAGTGAACTCCGGGAGTTGGTGATGGACAGGGAGGCCTGGCGTGCTGTGATTCATGGGGTCGCGGAGAGTCGGACACGACTGAGCGACTGAACTGACTGAGTTTTATAATATTGGCAACAGCAAACAGCCTTCTGGCTTTAGAACTAATCCTTGAGCTAGGAAAAGAGATTCCTAGAGCATTGTTTTATTGACTGAGGTAGGATGTCCCTTATTATTTTGCCACATGAAGAACAAAAGGACCAACACAGATCCACTGTCCTCAGCTTACCCCTGTGGATCTTCATCGCCTCCATCTACCAACAAATCTATAACATGGTGTTCTCATGAATAAGCAGTGTTGCTGTGTGCCTTTTAAGGGGTTATCATTCTTTGAGATGCTAATTACCACAGCAGGTAAAGAGATAGGGTTGAAAGAGTTCTCTTCAATTTTTCATGGTTCACATACCAGACAGGAGTGTGCAAGGTCAATTTACAGCAGAGGGCAGAGGTGGCTATGAGAGCCTTTCCCTTAATTTTATTTAAAAAAAATAATAAGCACAGTGAATTTGGGAAGTCACTTTAATGAACTTTTAAGGTCTTTGCTTGGTAAATACATCATGTAATATCTTCATTTTAGAATAATAAAATATTATTATTTTATCTTTATTTTATAATATCTAATATCTTTATTTTTCCATAACTAAAATTAGTAATAAAAAAAGCCTCTTAGGAATTTTTGAGATTATAATAAAAGTCTAATTTATTAGGCTTTTGTTCACCTCAAAACAATCCATTTAGTGCTTCTTACTCATCTCCATAGGTAACAAAAGAGACGTTTGCAAAGGCTCTCCACACACATGCAGATTTGCATCAGGAAAAATTAAAAGGATCTTGATGCCGTTCAAAAGTAAAATGATATTTCAATAATGAGGAACGCTCAATTGTTTTCTTGTTAAAAACACGCACTTCTTCGTTTCCACTCCTACATTTCCTTCAGAAGCTGGAGAAACATCAGCTCTCCCATGTGCTTTCTCAGGCTTCCTTGGCTTCAAGTGGTTTACAAGTTCCCCTGAAGCCCTGGGGGAATCTGATGACCGTTCGTCACCTGAATTGTAAATACCAAACTGGTAAAGATCATGATATTATTGATAGACTAGGTATAAAAGGTTCCTGAATCATTCCCCTACATGTAAAGTCAGATGAATGCAAAGTTTAAGTTTTATTTGGTCAAAGTTGCTTTTCGTTGCTTGGGAATTTCGTTTATGGTCTAGGATGTGGCCGCGGTTTGAATAAGTTTCCTTGCTTGTGGAAAGCCCAGCCCAACGAAAGGGATAAATCACCTCTTATCCATGATGCTGCATACAACAAAACATAAACCACCTCACTGCTTATTCTGGGCACTTCATTATTTCCATGGCTGTCAGACTCCTTGGTAATCCCATTTTAGAAACCTGAACAAACTTGACACTGTTGCTCTGGAAGGTAGATGGATAAGCCTCCTCTCCTCTCAGACAAGTATAAGTAACTTGGCCTATTCATATATTGGCCATTTTTAGACAAGGAAACCCACCTTCTCCTCTCTAGATTTTGTTTGTATTTTCTCACGTGTTTGCACTGGCTCACGCATCAGTGTATTTCCTTTCTGACGAAATGTCATCACCTTTGCTTCAGCTTCCTTACCCTTAGCCTCTGAGCTCCATTAGAAATGATTCCTGGGATGTTCAAAGTGAGCATCTGACTAGTACATAATGATAAGAAGCACTTCAAACTGCAGATTATCTTTGAAATTCTCTAAGAGAATTGTTTTTTAGGAAAAAACCAACAGTAACTTTCATACTATATTTTACTAAAATGAAGTCTTCCACCCTACACAATAAAAATAAAGAGAACAATTCCCTTCCACCAAAGACACAGATTAAATGACATCCAGGAGAGGCAGTATGCTAAGGTGGAAAGAGACCCTGAGTAGGACACAGAGCCTACTGAACTCAGTGCCCTTGAGTAAGTACTGGATTACTGTGGGCCTCTGTGGAAGCATCTTAACTATCCATTGATAGAAGAATGGATAAAGAAGATATATATAGATAGATATCTACATATCTGTATCTCATATACATATCTAAACATATATATATGACTATTATTTAGCCATGAAAAAGAATAAAATCTTGACATTTGCACTAACATGGGTAAGTGGGCTTTATGCTAATTAAAATATGATGCTAAGTGAAATAAGTCAGAGGAAATACTGTATGATATCACTTATATGGGGAATCCAAAAACAAAACAAATGGACAAACAAAACAGAAATAGGCTCATAGATATAAAGAACAAACTGGTGGTTGCCATGGGGGCAGGGAGGAAGACAGATGAAATTGGTGAAGGGAATTCCGGGGTACAAACTTCCAGCTATAAAATGAACAAGTCACAGGGATGTAACACATACATAGGGAATATAGTCACTAACTTTGTCTGGTGATAAATGGCCTTACTGAGATGACCATTTCATAATGTATAAAAATATCAAATCACTATGTTGTACAGCTGAAACCAATGTTGTATGTTAATTTAATGCAATTAAAAATAAAAATAAAAAGTGAAGATTTATGCTAGGTGACCACTGAAACTCTGTCCAGTCTTACGTATTCATATCATAATTTTATAAATACAACTGATGGCACAAACTTTGCTATTTGACTGTGTCTCTTGTGCATGCGTACCTGGCCTTGTTTCACATATTTATTCAATAACAGCTCTTCTCTTTTACTTCTGTTTCGATAACGAAATTATGCAGGTAAATCCAATTAGGGGCAGCCCTTCTCTCCAGGCCCCAGCAGAGCTACCAGCTGCGGGTCACTAGAAACCCCTGCACATTCAGGTGGTTCTCTTTCAAGAACTAATTAGAGCACTTCCATCAGGATTTTAACAAAAAAATGTCTGAGAATAACTCTGAAGCTGTGTGGACAAAAGGATAACCAACTTTATCAGACACTGAATAAAACACAGAACAAATTACAGTACCTGTGAGTCAGCAGTTGGGGGCTGCATTCTTTTTTCTATCTCCCTCCCTGTTAACAAGTTAACCCATCTCGACACCTTTCTTCTGCCTTCTTGGGCATCTGCTCCATGATGCCCTTATGAGTTGTGGGGTTCACTGGGTTTCGAGGACACTCTCTATATGAGCTGCTGGGAATGCAGAGAAGACAACAGACCCCAGCTCCACAGACATTTCTCAGCTCCCAACCTGCACCATTGTCGTGGGAGCTATTTGTGGAAAATTCTTATAACTTTGTTGTTTCTCTGCCTCTTCCTTGTACCCAGTTTGTATGGATGAAGCTATCTCCTTATTCTCTCTTTCCCCAGGCTCTGGGTTTCTTTTGTCTATTTATTTGACTGTGTCAGGTCTTAGCTGAGTATGCGGGATCTTTCATTGCAGTGCAAGGACTCTCTAGTTGTAGCACACAAGCTCAGTAGTTGCAGCACTTGGGCTTTGGTAGTTGTGGCTCACCGGCTAAGTAGCTTCATAGCACTTGGGATCTTAGTTCCCTGACCAGAGCTTGAATCCACGTCCCTTGCATTGCAAGGCAAATTGTTAACCTCTGGACCACCAGGAAGTCTCTGAGACAGCCTTCTCCATGATGCACTGCTCTGCTCTGCCCTACACAGGTGCTGCCTCAGCCATTTTCCTATCGTTTTCTCCAACGTGGGTAAGCAATCATCTATACAATGAGAAGCTAAACTAAGGGGTCAACAAAACCCTGAGTGGTTCACTTGCATAGGCAGTCCCTGGGATTACCTACAAAGATGTTTGGTTCTTGGGACTTACGGAAGAGAAGAGGCTACTTAGGACTGTTATTTAGATGGTAAGAACAAATTTGAGGGCATGGCACCATGGGAAAAAAAAGAGACCTCCAGGAAACTGAAGAAAATTTGTCTGCAATTTATTTTTCTTCATTTTAAAGCATTCTCAGACCACATCAAAGCCCACTTATTCTTAACCTGGTTTCACCCACACTTATAGACAATAACTATAAGCCATACTTATGAACACTTACTATGTGCCAGGCATCGTCCTCAGTGCTTTTATTCATCCTCAGAACTACCATTTGAGGAAGTACCATTGCAGCCCCATTTCACAGGTGGGAAATTGTAGCTCAGAGAAGTTAAGTAATTTGCCCACAGTCACACAGTAGCAAATAGCAGAGCTTAGCTTTGAAGTTAGGCAAACCTGGCTCCAGGTCTTTATGCTCTCTTGCCTCTAAATATAGGATTCAGATGCACAAAATTTTATTGGAATTGTGTGTATGTGGAGGAAGGAGGGTGATGACATGGTTTGGCCCCATTAAATAGCAAATAATTTCCTGGATTCTCTTTCCTGTTTTTCAAAGCAGATGCTTGACAAAAGCACATCTTATGGGAGAGACAAATGCTGTTTGTTTGTTTATTTTATGGGTCCCTATACATTTAAAGGTGGCATATTCTCCTCCAAACATATCCATCCTGATTTGAGCTGGTGATGAATGATTTTCATCTGCTTTGGGATGGGTACAGTCACTTTAATAGAGCACCATGTGAATAATAAGACATATAAAAACATGGATGATTAGAACAGGGAGGGCTTGCTTCTTTTATAGGAAAGAAAACTGAGGTCCAGGTTGAGAAAAGGGCCTGCCTGGGTTCATTAAATTTGTTAGCAATAGAACAGAATTAGAATCACTGATTTCTCAGAATTCTTCTTACAAGTGGGTGATGCCTCTTTTCTTGTGGAGCTGAAAGTATCTAAAGTCAATGCCAGAGCCCTGCTTCTGTCAACAGGTTTATATTTTTAATAACGTTGTATAAACTTTCCTATCTATCATCAATGTTCAAGGGTGAAGAAAGTGTCAAGAAGGAACCAGCAACCACAGGCCCCTGATATCTTCAGTCATCCTGACACGGAGGAAGCAGTTACTCCACGCCCACTTCCCGGTCAGAGGCAGGGCAGAACCTGGAGAAGGAGGGGATATAGAGAAGAATGTAGCATCAGATTCACCACCACACCCCAGCTAGTCTTGTGGTGCACGTCTTTAGAAATTCTTTTAAAGTAGAGTATCTTTCTTTAAACAAATACTCCCTCTGTCCCCAAATCCTTAGTCTCAAACTCCTAAGGCAAATAGAAAAATAATCCATTCCAATCATTAGATACTCTTCGCCATGCTCTCTACCCCAAAACAGGGAACAAACATTCTGATGCCAAAGAATACTTTTCTATCATGAAATCCTTTCCAGATTATTCGCCTTTGAAGAAATGCTTCCCTCCCTTTCTTTTTGTATTTAAATAAGGTAAAATCCCATGGGGCAAAAATTAGAGAGCATCTCTTAATACATTTCTTTACATTAAATGATGTCACACTCAGAATAGACTATCTGGATTTATATATATATGTATATATATATATATAGAGAGAGAGAGAGAGAGAGAAAGGATTAATCTTATTCTAGCATAAGAGGCAGAGAAGGCAATGGCACCCCACTCCAGTACTCTTGCCTGGAAAATCCCATGGATGGAGGAGCCTGGAAGGCTGCAGTCCATGGGGTCACTGAGGGTCGGACACGACTGAGCAACTTCACTTTCACTTTTCACTTTCATGCATTGGAGAAGGAAATGGCAACCCGCTCCAGTGTTCTTGCCTGGGGAATCCCAGGGTAGGGGGAGTCTGGTGGGCTGCCGTCTATGGGGTCGCACAGAGTTGGACATGACTGAAGTGACTTAGCAGCAGCAGCATAAGTGGATGAACCGTGTTATCAAGCATATTCTAATACTACTCTTTTTCCTCATTTTCTTTTGATGCCTTAACACTTTCTGTTGAACTTTGGTGAGTTGATTAGAATATTTAGACATCTCATGAGGACTAGGTACCAGAAAGATAGCCTCACTGCTCCCCAGGCGACCAAGGCTCCTGGATCAGGGATGGACACATCACATAAGGCCTATCTATTGATAGATTGGACAGATTCTTTCTGCAGTGAAATTGGCCACAGACACAGGTACACTAAAAAAAAAAAGAAATTGGGGGTTGAGGGTTGAGCTGGAAAGACAGACAGAAGCAGAGCCTAATTTAGTGATACAGCAAGTGAAAGCCACAAGCAAGCTGAACATCATGGGAAAACCCACACTCAGTAGTAAATGAAGATGTTCTGAGAGAAAACAGGTAAGAGGCCATGTGGCTTCAGAGCAATAGAGAGAGCAGTCCCACTGTTTCCTGAAGTCTATGTATACCCAGTGCCCATCTGGAAGGTAGCATTTTTCTCCTTTCATTCCTTCAACTATTCCTGCACATCTTTATTCTGTTCCTTTCTGCCTGAGCCAGTTCAGGTATGTTGTGGGATTTTTTTTTTTTCTTTTTAACCAAACTCCTACTAGCAAGTCTACATTGTCACCCATAGGGAACAGTCTTATTTGTTTGTTTAATTGTTCTTTCAATAAAATGGTGAAACATAAGGAGTCTCAATTGGGAAGAAACAAAGTAAATGCGTCCAGATTTTGAAAGGTCTTTTTTTTTTTGTCATGTTTCTACAACAAATCTATGTCTATGTGAAATCAGATGAATTAGCAATATGGTTAGTTTGAGTTCTGCTATCATCATGCTGGGCATTTTTTCTGAGCAGGAAATAAAAGCAGTTTCAGACATGAGATAACTATTCATCATTTGGCAAGACTGAATCTCCATAGTCACAGTGGTCAGATTCAGTGAACAGAATCCCAGCACTTGATGCTCCAAATGAGAATGTATGGTGCACACTTAATATCAGGCTTCTTAAATATAAAAAGGTAAAGACACACACACACAAACACACACCCCCCCTTAAAATTAAGCAGCACTACACAGTGGTGGAATTGTGAATAGCTACCATTTGAGGGAAGTACCAATATTTGTTCCCTTGGAAAACAGAGAATTGGTTCTTTCTTATTTTTCCAGAGAAGTTCAGGCATGATGATATGGTGTTATTTTTTGTGATAAAGAAACCATTTTTATGATGTTTTCACTTCTTGGCCTCTTGATAAGAACAACTATTGACTGAATGTTAAACTTACAGAAGAAAATGCTAACAATGAAAATGTACTTGTCATATTTTACCACATATAGTTGAGTTTCTCATAGCCAAATGCATTTCAAAATACAACAATTCAAAAAAAAAAAAAAAACCCACTATATTCTGCTCAGCAAAGGAAACCACCAATGTAATGAAAAGGGAATCTACTAAATAGGAAATATTTGCAAATCATGATAAGGGGCTAATATTCAAAATATATAAGGATATCATACAAGTCAAAAACAACAAAAAATCTGATTAAAAAATGGGCAGAGGACCTGAACAGACATTTTTCTAAAGAAGACATACAGATGGCCAGCAGGTACATGAAAAGATGCTCCATATCATTAGCCATCATAGAAACTCGAATCAAAACCACAATGAGATATCACCTCACATCTGTCAGAATGGCTGTCATCAAAAAGATAAGAAATAGCAAGCGTTAGTGAGGATGTGGAGAAAAGGGAACCATTGGGCACTGTTGGTGGAAATGTAAACTGACAAAGCCACTATGAAAATCAGTATGGAGATTTCTCAAAAAATTAAGAATAGAACTACTCTATGACTCAGAAATTCTGGGTATTTATCAGAAGAAAATGAAAACACTAGTTTTAATAGATATATGCACTCCTATGTTCATTGCGTTATTTACAAGACACAACAGCAACCTAAGTATTCATCAATAAATGACTGTCAAAGATGTGATATAGATATACAATGGAATGTTATTCATCATTTAAAAATATTGAAATCTTCTCACTTGTAGAAACATGAGTGGAGCTTGAGGGCATTATGCTAAATGAAATAAGTCAGAAAAAGATGACAAGTACTGTATTATCTCTCTTTTACATGGACTCTAAAAACATTTTTTAAACAGCTCATAGATAAAGAGAACAGGTTAGTGGTTGCCAGAGTTGGAGGTGAGGGGTGGAAGAAATAGGTGAACTTTTTTTTTTTTCAGTTTAAATAAATTGAAAAAAAATTTATGGAAAAACACTATTGCCTTATTGCCTGAGGATTTTCCTTTTATTATTTGGTACAGAGAACATTTTATTGCTAAATTTAATCTGCTGAAAATCAAAGTTTATGACAGAAAATTTAACACAAATGTAACCATAGGTATTATAGAGATCACATTAAATATATGAAAGTAAAATATACCTCTGATATTATAAACTGAGTTACAGTTTGGCTCATAATTTATTCCATGTGTGAAGTATAAAACAGTGATCTGAAAACCATTTCCACCTATTTCAATCTAAAGATATTACTTCTTCAGTTCTTTGAAGTGTGAAGACCTTAATTTCTAGAATGTATTCTGTTGGTGTCACAATGGGATGTTCATCTCTCCTCAACAATGCTTGATCTCTTAATACCTTTACTGACACCCTCAGTGGACAGCCTTCCTAGGCATTTCTCCATAAGTGAAGAGTTTTCAAGAGAACTTCAGCAGAATCACTGGTGTCTAAAGAGTCATTTTCTCATTATTTAACTTTTTAAGCCTTCTTGCTGTTAGGAAAAAACATGATTAGCAGCAGAGCTGCAAATAATCTTTAGTTTCGAAGAATGCATGGTCAGGATCAGCAGAGCTCAGATAGTATCTCTGAATGGTTAACAGAGCATACAAAATAAAGACAGCCCTTAGCACAGCTGATTGATGTACAGAGAGATGCCAGCCCTAGTGTTTTCAGTACTTTAAGAGTCTGAATATCCCCAGAACATAGAGAATGAAAGGTCTTATATTAATCATATTTTTGTATTTTCTCTTTTTTAAAGCTCTAGGGCTTCACTTGTCATGGAGAGACTGGCGCTCGCAGCACTAGTCAATTCCTAGAGACTGTAAAGAACTTGCCTGCAAATGTGCCTTTCATATACAAACCAACCAACCCAGAGCCCATGCTCCCCAACTATCTCTTTTCTCAGACTCTCACATTTCAAACTACTACCCCCACGTCCTACTCACCCCAGGACCAGGTATCAGACATCTCAGCACAGCCCACACAGCCCTGAGACCACCCCTGAAATTATTCAAACCAGCCAGCCCTACACCTGCTTACCCTGCCTTGCCCATTCCTTCCCACAGAAACCACAAGGAAGGTTATTTCTTTTTGAATAATTTTTTTATTGTGGTAAAAGTCACATAATACAAAACACACTATTTTAGCCATATTTAACCATACAGTTCAGTGGCACTGAGAACATTCACATGGTTGAATGTGAATGTGCAGCTCTCACCGTCATCTGTCTCCTAAATTTTCACTTCCCTAAACTGAGACTCTGCCCCCTTAAACACAGTCCCCATTACCCCACCACCACCACCCTCAGCCCCGGGCATCTACCAATGTACTCTCTGACTCTGTGAATTTGACTATTCTAGGTATCTCGTACAAGTGGAATCAAATCGTATTTGTCTGCACCTACTGTATATTGGCAAAGTAATGTCATGGAGGTGAGTTTGAGTGAACTCCGGGAGTTGGTGATGGACAGGGAGGCCTGGTGTGCTATGATTCATAGGGTCGCAAAGAGTCGGACACGACTGAGTGACTGAACTGAACTGTATATTGGAGTGCATTTTTAAGGTTAACTTCATATATGTCCTACAAACAGATTGTACCTTTTTTTTTTCTCCCTGAACCTTACAGTAGGTTCTCATGAGTTATCTATTTTGCCCATACTTTTCTTTGCTTTCCCTCTGCCTCCTGATTGACCTTGGTGCTTCCTAATGTGGCCCTGCATGACACACCTGGCCTCCTGCTTCTAAGGATCAGAAAGTATAAAACTTGTTCCTCCATGATAGCCATCTCTATCTCTACATGTCTCACCATAAAACAAATTAAAACAACTCCTGGGAACATTTTTTAAACAGGTTTATAATGATGTAGGACTCTCTCATCTCCATCAGTTTCATTTCCTGGTACACTTTACTCCCAGAATTATGTGAAAGTTTGTTTGATCCAGAACCATGTTAGGATTTGAGGCTCAAGAGATGCATAAAGGGAAGATGATTACTCTGTTACTTTGTTTGTGGACCTTATTTATGCCATTGAGAAGATTTTCCCATAAAACTTAACCCAAATAGCAATTGTAAAACCATGCTTTCTGGGACTTTCTGACCCAAATTTAATTTCTTACTTTGAAATTCGATTTTTGATTCTGGTCTATATTAGTTCCAACATTTTTTTCATTGCAGTGGCCTTTAACTGATTTTTAAAGCGCTAAAGACAATTACAGAACTAAATGAACCCAAGCATTAATTTGGCAGTCATCAATAGCCATCACATTTATGTATTTGCCCCACGTGGCTTGGTACTTGGCATATTATGACGTATTATATTTGGGCTAAATAATTAACTTCCAGTCTGCCTGATAAATTGTTTCACTCTTCTCATGGCTTGTGCCCAACTGACTATGCTGTTCAATTTCCTCTACTGGATTCGGAGTGCCCCAAGGCTCAGTCCATTTCATTTCTGCAACTAAACACTGTTCTCCTAGGGTTACATTTAATTAAAACAGCAGTATTTAAGAGAAATATTTCACTTCTCAGGTCTAAACCGTCCTTTGTTAGTTTAATTGCTTCGCAAAAATCACACTGTGACAAAATAAGAAAAAACTAAAACATATGCAGTTTTACAGTCACTATCTGAAAGCTGAAGAACAAAATCATCAGGAAGCAGCAGTCATTTTTTTTTTTGCCTTGTTTCAACTTAATAAATTCATACATCAAATATTTCAATAAAATATCCACAGTAGATACCTAGGTCTGCTACATTTTCATTTTGATGAGTGAATATAAATAGCTTCTGAATCTTGCATCTGAGTATACTAGGTATGTATGGATGTGTAGATATGTATATAAATGTGTTTAGTCAATGAATGTGTGTGTGTGTGTGTGTGTGTGTGTACCAGTACATTACCATTAAATAAACATCTGCTATACACAAGGCACTTGGTTTAACTACTACTATATCTCATATTTAGTTCTTATAATTCTAGTAAATATTATGATTTTTACAATTATAGCCCTATGTAATTAATCAATTTCAAATATTCTCAATAGCATAAAGATTAATAGGAATGAATATGTATGTTTCATATGTAGGTAGAGAACTTTACTGAAGTGCAATATGTTTTAGAAATTCTACTTACAAGGAGTTAACCTTTCTGTGCCAGTCCCTGAGTTAGGAATTTAATGCTACCTCACTGAAGCCTTACTACAGTCAATGAGATGAAGTTTCTTATTCTTTTTTTACTATTGAGGAAAATGAGGCTACCCAGAGGTAAATCACTTTGCCAACAGAGTGCCCGTATAGTCAAAGTTACGGCTTTTCCAGTAGTTATGTATGGATGTGAGAGCTGGACCATAAAGAAGGCTAAGAGCCAAAGAATTAATGCTTTCTAATCGTGGTTTTGGAGAAGACTCTTGAGAGTCCCTTAGACAGCAAGGAGATCAAACAAGTCAATCCTAAAGAAAATCAACCCTGAATATTCACTGGAAAGACTGATGCTGAAGCTGAAGCTCTAATACTTTGGCCACCTGATATAAAAGGCCAACTTATTTGAAGAGCCCCTGATGCTCAGAAAGATTGAAGGCAGGAGAAGGGGATGACAGAGGAGGAGATGGTTGCATGGTAACACTGACTCAGTGGACATGAGTTTGAGCAACTCTGAGGAGATAGTGAAGGACAGGGAAGACTAGCATGCTGCAGTCCATGGGGTCGCAAAGTGTTGGACATGACTTAGTAACTGAACAACAACAAGAGGTAAAACAGCTTTTCAAGGTTATGTATGTAGCTCTTTCTACTCTCCTGTAATTTCTGTCATGGGAAATCCAGATGGCAAGGTAGGCACTATCTTAAAATACTTTCTTGGTCTGCCTGTGGCTCTCTCCTTAGTGAGTCAATGACACTCTCTACCCCGGGTTGAGTGGACTGACACAGTTCTCACTGAGAAGCCCCAACTCCGGTTCAACATGGTGCCTGAGCAGGAAAAAACAATGGTCCAGGCCAAGGCTTTTCAAACTCTGTGGTGAAGGAGCAATAGCTTTTGTAATGAAAATAAATATTATAAATAAAATAACAAAGTAAAATGATAAAAATGAATCACTAGGCATATGAAATGAAAAAACTCCAAAAAATTAAGCCCCAAGGTTAATTATTAAATTCAAATGGCTACAAAAAGTTGTACCCATCTCATTGAGAACTAGTCACAACTAATTAAAATAATTTATGTATAGTATCATGTGCATACACTACACTTTTTAGTGATTGGTCCAAACCGTAAACCTGAGGTAAGCCATCCAGAGTCCTACTCAGCTTCCTTTGGGGTGGGGAAACTGAGTCAGGACTTCTGGTTCTCAAACCAGAAGAAAAATGTTTGAAAGATCAACAGACTAAACAACCCTTGTGATTGAATCAAGGCCTATGCAGACAGCCCAGAACAGACAAGTGAAGGACATGGCAGAACACCAAGCATCAGCAGCAGATGGAGACGAGATAGAAGTCAATACCCAAGACCTGGTGGGAGGATTGCCATTTGCTTAAATAAGCCTCCACAAACCCAGATTCTTCTAAAGAGAAAGGAAGAATCAGGAAGTGAAGAATCCTAAGTGACTAACTAGTGAGCTTCCCAAAAGACTGAGTTTAAAACCAGAAGTAATTGAGTTATCTTAATTTGGCAAAATTCAATTTTCTGCTGTTGAAGGGAAAGGGCAGGGGGACTCATGCACTAAAGTGAATGTAATTCCAGGTATTTTAAAGTATATTTTTGAAACTTGAGTACGTATTTTGTACAAGATCATATCTTCTACATGAAGTTATTTGCATTTTAACAAAAGAAAATGCCTAACTCTAGAAAAATGAATTTGTAACAGAATTTCTAGTGACAGTCGCAAGTCCCTGGGAGACCTTAAATCTAAATCACAATGCCACAATCACCTTCCCACACATTCAGCCTTTTTGAGAAGTTCTATTGTGTGCCATGGAAATCACTGGCAGATCTGTAATAATAGATTGCACCATATGGCTTTGCACATTAGAAATCACTTAATATTCTATTTGTTTATTTGAGAATTTAGAGATATACAGTTATATATGGGCTTCCCTGGTGGTTTAGGGGTATAGAATCTGTCTGCCAATGCAGGAGACACAGGTTCAATTCCTGGGTCAGGAAGATATCCTGGACAAAGAAATGGCAAACCACTCCAGTATTCTTGCCTGGAAAATCTCAAGGACAGAGGAGCCTCGTGGGTTAGTCTATGGGGTTGCAAAGAGTCAGACACAACTTAGCAATCAAACAACAATCACAACAGTTATATATTTGGACAGTAAATAACCCATCTAGATAGTGAGCCTAAATGGCTCTTTCAGTCAAATGTTTCACTAGCTTGCAGACAAACTGTGGCCTCCATGTGTCACTCAGACCTTGTGGTCTCATCTGTGTTTGGGGCTATGCCCTCCAGGCATGGATACCCCACTATCAATAATGGCAAGGGCTGTCCAAATTTTTATCCACAAATTTCTTTTTTTCAAATAAAACTGGATGCAGTCTTTCAACATATAAAATCCCAATTTATGTAACAGATAAAAAGGGTAAGGAATTGAAAACACATCTTACTAGTAACTTCCTCATCATGTCTCTCCCTGAGGCTATGCAAAACTCTGGGTCTCTGAAAAATAAATTTGGAAACCACTTCAGGGCTCTACCTACACAGATGGTTGTCTCATTTCTGGAGAAAACTAAACTCTGTCCTTTACCCAAGTGGGTACTTAAAGCAGTTAACAGGCAAAAGACACTTCAGAGGGGAACGTGTTGGTTGGTGATTAGAATGAGAACAACTGATGAAGAGAATGTCTTGTTTCTGAGGAGATGGCCTATGTGATACCTTAGATGGGAGCTTAACGTAAAGCCTCCTTTATGTGGCACAGTCATTGGACTGGAATGAAAAGATGAGGTTGGTTTTATTCATTGCAGCTTGCCAAAAAGACAATGAATTAACAGCAAAAACCTGAAAAGTCCTAGGTTCCCATCTTACTTGTTGACACTGACTCAGCTAAATGATATCAACAACATGTTTTTAGTCCCACAGTTTCAATGAATACATCCAGATTTACTGTTTTGACTTCTTGTGATGACATCTGAAACAAATTTTGAAAAGTAATGACACGAACATTTTATGCTGTCTTCCACTTCCTATACTTTAATCTCCATATTGAAGGCACAGTTCCTTCCATGCATCAGCCTTCTAACTTTCTGTTTGGCTGTAAAGGGTAATAACAACATGTGGTAACTATTATCACAATCAATAGCAAAAATATCCAAAAAATGTTCCATGACCACTTTCTCAAACAATTAATTTAGGAAGGTATTTTCAAACCAACATACTTATTCTTTATTTAAATCATATAAATAAGCCATCATTGAATTCATTCCATAACTTCTCTTTAGTTAACCTTAAAATTTACTACCTTAAAATATTTATTGAACACCTACCTTATGTGACGTTCTGTGTTGGGATTACCAAAGTGAACAAGCCATGATTGAACAAATGAGCTATCTACAGTTTAGTATGACTGTCAGACCCTTAGAAAGAAGTGGAGTACATGGTCCTCTTCCTAAGAGACCCTTGAGTCTCTCACATACGAATTGCAGTTGTAATTATCCCAGTTCTACTGCAAGGGAAGCCTCTGATTGGCTCAAATCATTCAGCATAATCACATTCTTTTGACCTAGCCCCAGAATAAAAGGCATGATCTAATTTGGTCCAACCAGAGTGAAGCCCTGCCACAAGCTTTGTTCAGGGAGAGGAAAAGAGAAGCTTCTTAATTCCTGAGTATGCAGTGATAGCAGGTCTGATAGATTGACCGTATAACCACCGTGAAAGAAACCAGCTGGAGGACAAAACCTACAACAGGGTGGAGAAAATTTAGAGAAACACAAGAACCAAGATCAAACCAACTCTGTGGATTTTTATCAAATGGGCAACAGATTATATGGGTTTTCTATCACCTGCTACAAAAATACGCCAAAAGAAATAATATCAAGAACTATCTACCTCAAGGAAGGTGGGAAGTTACAACTATAGTCAGATGTTTCCAAAATAATGTTAAGGCTTTAGATGACATCTAAAACTGAGCTGAATTTTAGGTTGTCATCAATTTTAAGTGATAACTTTTCTTCAAAAATAGCAGTAGCAAATATTCTGCATCTCTTTTTAAAGGGATGGAATCTGTGAGCAATTAACTTTAGCAGCAATTATTCTCTTAAATCGCTTCCCAATTGCCACTGGTGGTAAAGAACCCGCCTGCCAATGCAAGAGAAATAAGAGATGAAGATTTGATCCCTGTGTAGGGAAGTTCCCCTGGAAGAGGGCATGGCAAACCACCCCAGTATTCTTGCTTGGAGAATCCCATAGACAGAGGAACCTGGCAGTGTCGCAAAGAGTCATTCATACATGACTAAAGGGACTTAGCGCACGCACACGCACACACACACACACACACACACACACACATTCAGTGAAATACAATCCTATCTTCAGGTAAATGTTTTATATAATTCTTTCCTCCTAAACTTTTGAATAGTTGAGTATAAGTTCTGGAGTTTGAAATCACGTGAACTAATGGTAAAGAAACTCATGAAAAGAAAACAAACTATAGCATGTTTACAGTGATCCCGGTTATTCACCATTGCCCTTTATGCCCAATCACTCAGCTAGGACATCCCAGCTGTAACAGTCTATGATTTTAAGCATCTGTTAATCAGCTGCTTTGTACTTGACACTGTGTGAAGCTCTGTCAATTCCAAACATTTCAGCGAAGTCTGTAGAATTCTAATACTCAGCCATGACCTATGTGAAACTTACTAAAAATAAATGACTGGCTTCTTTAGTTTAAGTTATAAGTTTAGTTTAACTCAGGACGTAAGTTTGGTTTATTTACAGACTAACTTGCAGAAGAAATTTAGTATATGATACTGTTTTTCTACTTTAAAATATTCATCCAAATAACAATGACTTTATTTCTTAGAAAGGAAGGTCCAGATAAATTATATAAACACTAGGTGGCACTATAGCTTGAAGTAACTTTGAGATAAAAGGCAGCTAAGATATTTATGCGGAGAAAGCAA